>NW_026926675.1:0-27902 GCF_032062105.1 Saccostrea cuccullata | reverse complement strand
TTCAAAAAGCCCTCTTCCCTGAACTCCTCTACATTTTCCAGACCCAATCATTTTTTGGGGGAGGGTTGGGGGTGTATGTAATGTGAGAAAGGGTTTTTAATTTTTTTTTCCCCGGGGGGTAAATGGGGGTAAAAATGACTTTTTTATAAAAAAAGCCCCTTTCCCCCCTGAACCCCTTTTTACATTTTACTAGCAGCCTAATCACTTTTGGGGGAGGGTTGGTGGTGCAGTAGATGTGCAGTAAGGTTTAAAATTTGTTTGCCCGGGGATAAATGGGGGTCAAAAAGACGTTTTTTTCAAAAAGCCTTTTTCCCTGAACTCCTTTACATTTTATTAGCACCAATCACTTTTGGGGGATGTTGTGGTGTCATGTAGATGTGAGTAAGGTTCGGAATTTTGATTTTGCCCCAGGGGTCAAATGGGGGTCAAAATGATTTTTTTGCAAAAATTCCGCTTCCCTGAACTCCTTACATTTATACTCAGCAGCCAATCACTTTTGGAGATGGTTGGTGGTGTCATGTAGATGTGCAGTAGGTTCGAAATTTGTAATTTGACCCGGGGTCAAATGGGGGTCAAAATAGTTTTTATAAAAGCCCTTTCCCTGAATTCTCTACATTTACTAGCAGCCTAATCATCCTTTATGATATGTTAGATTCATAACATTTGCAGTAGTTGGCAAATTCCCATTTTCAAGGTGTGGAATGAGGGATGCAAAATGACGTTTTGGTGCAAAGTCCGGTGTTCTTGAACATCTTTTATTTTATTGAGCTTAATCCCTTTTGGGAAGTTGGGAGTGTCATGTAAATGTGCAGTAAGGTTTCGGAATAAAATTTCCCCTGGGGTAAATGGGTTAAAAATAACGATTTTCATACAAAAGCCCGTATTTCCCTGAATCCTCTACATTTTACTCAGCAGCCTACATCATCTTTTGGGAATGTGGTGGGGTCATGTTTAGATGTGCAGTAAGGTTTTGGAATTCAGATATTTTCCAGGCTCAAATTTGGTGAAAAATGACGATTTTTTGGCAAAAAGCCCTGTCTTACTTGAAAGCTTCCTTAATGTTAGTCAGAAGCTAATCATCTTTTAGAAGTTAAATATTTTGAAAATTATGTAAAACATCAACGTCAAGGGGTAACAAGATGTGTTTGTGAAAACTATGCGCCCGCGTCAACAAAGTGAAAAAGCTATTTTTAGCATCTAGTCACAGTCAAGGTCACAAGGTCATTGACCTTGTATTCATTATAGAACTTAATTTAGTGGGGTATCATACTAAATATTGAAGTCCTTCTCCTATGGTTCAAAAGTTATGGCAAAAAGTAGAAAAACTATTTTTAGTATAAAGTCACAGTTAATTTCACTGGTCATTGACCTTGGATTGTTGAAATTTATTAGTGAGTATGCGTGAACTTAAAAAATGACTTTTTTTGGGTACTCAAATTTTTACCTCTATGTGACAGGATAATTTTTAGGCAAGAAAACAAATTAACTGCAAATTTTATTAGTGGGGAGGGCTTTCATACTTATCATGACAATATATTGTGAACTGTCAACAGGTATAAATATGTTTGACTGACCCTAGAGTTTAACCACTTAAAAAAATAATAATTCAATTTTGACATGGGTTGAGGACTTTTTAGTATTGCATCTTCAAATGACTCCTTGACCTATTTAAACTTATACCTTATTTTGACATATATTTGAGAAACTTCAACTTCCATAGGCTTCCATACTGGATCATTGTAACAAACAGTATTTCATTATTATTTGGTGTCTCCATATAGGAAGATGTATTCAAACAAACAAACAAATCACTAAAAAAATATAAAACATGAATTTTGGTCATGCTATTTTTAGGAAAAAAAGCTTTTAAATACTCCAACCATATTGTAACCCTTCAAACACCATTTAGCTTTTTTGGTTTCCTTAGCTAAAGTTGTCGACGTGTTGTCCATCTTTTGTCTGAAAATTTTTACAATTTTTAACTTCTCTAGAACCACTGGGCTGAATTTTACCCAATTCATATAGAAATATGTACATTTGTATGTCAGACTCAGTCCATCTGTCTCAATAAATTTAACTTCTTGGTTATCACGGTCATATCTACTGAATGAGAAGAGAGATTTCACATCAACTTATGTATTAGTATATTTACCTGCTAGAATCACCGCATGGTTTTTTTTTTTTTACATGTGACCTAGAAAATTGATCAACTTGCAAAAAAATTAAATTGTTATAATTCATAATTTTGAAAGTAGAAAAAGTCTAGGACATTCACTAACCATGCCATTACCTTGTGATATCAAATAAATCATGACTTTTACACTGTGACCTTGACCTTGAAGCTATTAAGGTACTTAGTCTTAAAAAATGTTGCATTTGCTTAACTTTTGATTTGATATTTTCACATTTGCATGTATTTTAGATAATCACAAGATTTTAAGGCGATTCATGCGATGTTTTTTTATGCGCCTAATTTTTTGGGGGCGCATATTGTTTTTTGTCCTGCATCCTGTTTGTTGTTTGTCTGTTTATCTGTTTGCTCTGTTTGTCTGTTGTCAACATTAACCTCGGCCAACCGTAAGAGATAGAGACTTCATATTTGGTATGCATACTCCTCATAGGTTTCAAATGACATCAAGGTCAATGACCTTGTGATGTTCGACCGTGCCAATATGCTAAAATAGGTTTTTCAACTGTTTGTCATAACTTTTGAACCATAAGAAATAGAGACTTCATAATTAGTATGCACAACCCCTCTAATAAAAGTTCTTTCAAATACATCAAGGTCATGATCTTGCCACCTTTACTGTGACCTATATGCTAAAAATAGGTTTTTCAACTGTTTGTTATAACTTTTGGAACCATAGTAAGATAGGCACTTCATATTTGGTACGCTTAAAAGGTTCTTTCAAACAACACCCAAGGTCAATGACCATGTGGCCTTGACTGTGACCTTTATACTTAAAATAGCTTTTTCCACTTTTTGCCATAACCTTTGAACCATAGATGAAGGGACTTCATATTTGTATGGTATGGCACTAATTAAGTTCCTTCAACTAGGTTGCAATGACCTTGTGACCTTGACTGTGACCTATATGCTAAAAATAGCTTTTTATTTTTGCCATAACTTTTGAACCATAAAGAATATAAGGACTTCATATTTGAGTATGCATACTCCACTAATAAAGTTCTTCAAAAACAACACCAAGGTCAATGACCATGTGAAGTTAACTGTCAACCTTCATACTAAAATAGCTTTTATTTTTGCCATAACTTTTGAACCATAAGACATAAATACTTCCATATTTAGTATGCATACTCCACTAGTAACCAAGGTCAGATCATGTGAAGTTAACTGTGACCTTTATACTAAAATAGCTTTTTCCACTTTTTGCCATAACTTTTGAAATGCATAGCAGAGGACTTCAATATTGAGTATGCATACCCCACTAATTAAGTTCTTACAAATAACACCAAGGTCAATAACCTTGTCAGCAACCTCGACTGTGAACTATGATGCTAAAATAGCTTTTTGAACTTTGTTGAACGCCGGGCGCATAGTGTTTCATAAACACATTCTCTTATCCTTGATGTTTATGTTTTCATAATTTTCAAAATATATAACTCTCCTAAATAAGGTTAGGCTTTTGTAACATTAAGAAAGACTTCAAGGAAGACAGGGCTTTTGCACAAAAAACGTCATTTTTCAACCCACATTTGACCCCCGGCAAAACTTATTTTTGAAAACCACTGCATATTACACTACCCCACCAACCATCTCCCAAAAGATGATTAGGCTGCCAGTGTAAAATGTAGTATAATTCAGGAAGCAGAGTTTTTGTATGAAAAACGTTATTTTTTGACCCCCATTTGATCCCCTGCAAAATCTTAATTCCGGAATCCTTACTGCACATGTACATGACACCACCTGCAATCCATCTCCCAAAAGGTGATTAAGCTGCTCAGTAAAAAATGTAGAAGGAGTTCAGGGAAGACCGGGACTTTTTGCACAAAAAACTGTTATTTTTCTCATCTCATCTGCAAAAATTAAAAATTGAAAACCTTACTGCACATCTACATATGATGACTAATCATCCCACAAAAAGATGATTAGGCTGTTAAGTAAAATGTAAGAGGAGTTCAGGGTATATGGGCTTTTTGAAGCATAAAACGTCATTTTTCTCATCTCTCCATCTCATCTGGGGAAAATTAAAATTCCGAAACCTTACTGCACATGAACCATGACACCACTAATAATCCCCCAAAAAAAGGTGATTTGGCTGCTGAGTAAAATGAGAAAATAGTTTCAGGAGGGGACTTTTTGCAAAATGTTATTTTCTCATCTCTCATTCCATCTGGCAAAATAAATTCCTAAAACCTTACTGCACATCTACATGACACCACTAATCATCCAAGGAAAAAGATGATTAGGCTGCTAAGTAAAATGTAGAGGAGTTCAAGGACAGGAGGGCTTTTTGCATAAAAAATGTTTATTTTATTGACCCCCAGGAAAATTAAAATTCCGAAAGCTTCACTGTACATCTACATGACACCAGACCATCCCCAAAGCGATTTGACTGCTGAGTAAAATGTAGAAGGAGTTCAGGGAAGACCGGGACTTTTTGCACAAAAAAATGTTATTTTTACACTCCCCACTTCTTGGGGCAAAATCTAAATTCTGAAACCTTACTGCACATCTACATGACAACCACCCTAATTTATCCAACAAAAAGTGATTAGGCTGCTAAGGAAAATGTAAGAGGAGTTCAGGGTATATGGCTTTTTACATAAAAATGTTATTTTCGACCCCCACTCCACTCCCCGGCAAAATCAAAATTCCGAAACCTTACTGCACATCAACATGGACACACCACCCAATCATCCCCCAAAAGGTGATTAGGCTGCGGAGGAAAATGTAGAAATAGTTCAGGGAAGACCGGGACTTTTTGCACAAAAAATGTTATTTTTCGACCCCCCATCTGACTGGCAAAATCAAAATTCCGAAACCTTACTGGCACATCAACATGACACCACCAATTATCCTCTTAAAAGGCTGATTTGGTCTGCTCAGTAAAATGTAGAAGGGTTTCAGGCAAGTACTGGGACTTTTTCTCTATAAAAAATGTTTATTTTCCACCCCCATTTGATCCCCCCGGGCAAAAACTGCAAAATTCCGAAACCTTACTGCACATCTACATGACACCACCAATCATCCCCCAAAAGGTGATTTGGGCTGCTAGAAAAATCGTGGGGAAGGAGTTCAGGGAAGACGGGACTTTTTCGGCACAAAAAACGTCATTTTCTCGTATCTCAATCCCCCGTGCAAAATCAAAATTCCGAAACCTCACCCACATTCACATCACACCACCAACCATCTCTTAAAAGATGATTAGCTACTGTGTAAAAAATGTAGGAGGAGTTCAGGGGAAGAAAAGTGCTACAGTAAATGGGGATGCATGGTACTGGCAATATGAGGTAACAACAATAAGACCCAACTTTCTTTAGAAAGTGCGGGTATAAGAAACAATAACATCAAAACACAGCAACCTTCCACGCTTTGTAGACTCCTGATTTGATACAAAAACAGTCAAAAGACAAGCACCATAAATCTATCTTGAGTTCTTGACAATATATATGTTGGAATTTCTTAATCCTCATAATCTCGGAATTTCGTACAGAAAAAGTTTTTTCATGTATCTTTGATTATATCTTATATTTGACGGCGCTGCTGCGACAACTTGGTATTGAAATCCGCGTCCCCATGCATTGGCAATCAACAAATCAATTTTATAGGTGAAAATTAATATGTTGTTTTAATTTATTTGACGATAGTTATTTTTTATTTTAATTTTCTATACAAAGATTTTCGAAAAAGTTCCTTATTGTAGTACATTGGACAATGACTTTACATTGATAATAGTAAAACCCGCCAAAATATCAAAACATCTAAATCAAAATCCTCTTTTGGTAATAACTTGTACTTTCAGATTAACCAAATTAAGTTAGGTTCGCTACCCTTTTCCCCATGAAACAATGCACCTTTTTGAGCAATCATCTTCTAACATGTTGAGCTGAAAATCCAGATGACTCCGGCGCTTTGCAGAAATATCACATTTAAAAAATAATCAAAGTAGTTTGCAATTTTGAATTGTAAGTGTTAAACTTTTTGGATTAAGGGGGGACCTATGTCCGAAAAGTCTTTGTGTGAAATTTTCAAAACTTTGATATTTTTTTCCTGACCACATGCTCTTAATTTTTAGGTATTAAAAACAATACCTTCATACTGTTGGTTTACACAGGAGCACGTGCAAAACAGTGTAAAATGCTAAAATAGATTATTTTCAAATATATTGTCTCACCAAATACGGCGCTAAAAAGAACCCAAAATGTAAAATCACATTGAAATCAATAGGTATTTAATTTATATGACTTGTATCTTTTACTAAATGAAGGCAAATTCATTGTAATTTATTTTGCATGAAAAGTTTACTAACCATATGTAACTATCACCGCTTTCTCGTCGTATTTTTCACAATTCCGACATGCATAACAGGTATAATGGCTTTAGAAGGTCTTCGGCGCAAAAAAATGTTGGAAGTTCAGGAATTTTTTGAAAAGAAATGATTCATTTCATTTTAACAAAGAAAACAGTAGGACCTTTATGATAAAACAAACGAGAAAATTAATGTTTTCTTTTATTTTCGTACTCTTGTGTTATATATATTGACCTTTCCGCACAAAAAAAAGGTAAGTAAGCACGACAAACATCTGAATAAACTGTTTTTGCGAAAGAAAAACGAGTATTTTGTTTTGATTAGAAACAATTTAAAACAGATTAATTCTTTTCTTCTTCTATTCCAATCATCTTGTTTCATCCCCCCCCCCCCTCATTCTCCCGTTAACACCATTAGAACCTACTTAAAATGACTTTATACAATAAACTTATATGTACTATAAATCAATAAGCAAATATAGGTACAACTTATTTTTCTAAATCCAGAAAATACAATTAATCGTTAACATAGTAATTAAAAAATGGATGTAACATATTTCCCTGATTTTAAGTTGCTTTTTTGCTGAATTTAAACTTATCTTTTTGCACTTATATATCAGCATATCATCGAGGTATTTCTTTACAACTGCAAAATTGCTATGAATTATCAACCAAAAGGAAGAAAATCTAATATTTAAAAAACTTGTAAAATCAAATAAAAACGATTATTAATGATGAATAAATTTTCTTTTGGAAATTGTGTCATTAATGATTATTAAATATGTTATGCCTATATTACAGTTGCAAAGTTAAGAGGTAAAAACAAAATGTTGCTATTGTGACGTCACATAACGCTTGTCGACGTAGTAATTATATAGTTCCCCCTTAAAGTAGGTTGTGGGTTTGCTTTTGTCATCAATTTTGGTACACAATTTTTGACGATTGAGCGGCTTGTTTGCGTACATTTGATTATCTACGTTATTTAATGTCACAAAGGCAATGTTGCGTTGTTTCCGCTTAATTCTCTGCAAATAACTTTAAGTTGTAATGGTACCAAGTAGATTAACTACAAAGTGCATGCTATTGTACGTAAACCTTGTACATGCTAAATATAATTAAATTTCAGTCTGAACTTTCATGTGATTACTAACAACGCAATGCCCTAGGAAAAATTAAATACAGCAATACTGAATGAAAGGAATAATTTATAATGTAAAGTACCTACACTTACTAAACTGTGAAGCTTAAATCACAAATTAGCTAGCGTGGAAAAATAGATGGTTGCAGAAAGAGTTATCATAAATAAAAATTGTTTAGCGGAAAACTCTAGGGTTATGTAAATTTGCCGGTACGCTGCATTTGCAACTCGGGAAACACTGCGTATAGCATCATGACTGCTAATCCAAGCTGGGGCGAAATAATGTATAATTTTCAGGATGGAATCAAATTCAAATATAAAAACGCATTAAATTTAGTCAGATGACATTTTCCTCTTTTTTTTTTTTAAAATTATTATTTGGTTATTATGTATGAAATCTCACTCCCTAGTTCGCCTTGTTTCACTGGCTAATAAATTGTGAAAATGCTTTCAAATTAAGTTTAAAACACTTGAACTGTAAGACCTATACTACACTGTAAACAATTTACAAGTATTTTTTTCTATTATTAAAAGTTTTAAACAAAAGCCCTTGTCTAAGTGTAAAAGCTCAATTCAAGTATACGATTTTACATGTCTTGTGTGGAAATTTGATTTAGAGAATTCAAAATTAACAAATGTTAAAGAGTAAGGCCCATATACAAGCTTGCGTCTAGTATATATATATATATATATATATATATATATATATATATATATATATATATATATATATATATATATATAGAAGGAAATTGCCCCCCCTCCCCCGGCTAATTTCCCCAGCAAAGTTTTATTTACCGTTTTTTAATAAAGTGATCAAAATTAATGGTGTTATGCCTGAAAATCCTTTCCACCATGAATTTCCTAAAAATACAGGAACTCAGGATTTTATTATCTTGCGGTGTTGTTTTTTATCATGTCAATTTAGTCACCTACAAATGTACCCTTCATTCCGACTTGTGATTAGTAATATGAATTTCACAATACTATTTGAAAATAAAGTCGCCGGTCATCCTAATATATTTTCGCAATAAGTTAAATGAGGAATACAAATTTTGCGTTTATCAAAATATTTATATTCGTACGGTAAACTGTTACAGCGTTCAACAAATGACGTTGTAGACATACGTAAATAACGCCATAAACGCCAGATTTCCTAATATAAAAAAGGGGTTTGGGTTTAGCGAAAAATCTAGCGAGAAGATATATTCATTTTTTTATATCAATAGTTTTGATTTTACCTCATCTTCACATTTCGAAATTCCTGACTAATTTGTCTACGTCTTTAAAAAGTTATCGAACCTTTTTAAAAGAAACTATTTTCAAAATTGGCTTAAAAACGTCATTTTTCCATATATTTCAATAGTAAAGCGTAAAAAATGTATGAATGACAATACCGCGTTTATAGTAATATAGAATTAAACTACGTAATGGAAATTTTATAAAAAATCGCAGATAACACGCAGTAAATTCTCAGTAACATTATATCAAATTTTCAGGATACGTTTTCTCAAAATTTTTATGGAGTAAGTTGTTATCTAACCTCAAAAAAGCAATTAATCAATGTTACAGTCATTTTTCCATTTCATTATTATTTGAATCGTCCCAAGTAGGAGTAAAGTCTGAAGCGCCTGGTGCTAGCTGCGACAAAAACACAGACGCGCCCTGCGTTATCTACTTTACTATTCACGACATTAAACCCTAAATTGAAATATGTAAGAAATTAACGAACAGTATTCAAGATGAAGTTGATAAAACATTACAAAACTAGAGCAGAGCAAACACACTCCAAAATATCTAGGGCCATCAGGTGCCATGAGAAAATGTTTTGTAGAAATATCCTCCAGGGTGAAAAGCATATCATATAGAAAACTCAACACCTAACTTAGAAATATCTACATGTATAACTATGAACATATTTTATTTTCTATTTTTTAATAAAGCACATATAAAGCACAAATAAACATTTAAGTATTGCACAAGTGTGTAAATATCCAATGAATAAAAGTTTTAAAAAACTGTGGTTTGTCTGAGCAATGACAAAAGAATAACTTTACAGGCCAAATTTATTTTCAAAATAAAGCAACGTATAAAAATGATTTGTCACTAAATAAAAATATTCGATGGCTTTAGTAATTTCTAATAAATCTAATGGTACTTAGTTCAGCGATGCTTCTTCTGAATCACTAGGTAATAAAAATTATACACAAACTTAACATTACAAAACAAAACAAACGTACAAACAAACCTACACCTAAAATTCCTTAAATCGTGTCTGGGAGACTTGCATAACGTCTTGAAAATCAAACTTTGCTGTGAACTACACGTAAGCAATCTATAGATAGAAATTTTACTACTACAAAGTACCTGTTTTTGCATATCTCCAAATATTTTGGTGTGTTTACATTGCATAATCATTTTATTACAAGATAAAAAAACTTGCCTACTGGAAAATATCCTCCGAATTTTCTCAATGGATTAATGGTCACTGTTTAATTACAGGGGTTAAATTTGAGAAAGAAAATGCTGATGAAAAATACAGAAAACGAGGGGGATATTTAATTCATATCTTTTTTCTATTACAAGGCAATGGCACATGTACTCATAAAATTATGAAAAGTACATCAATGGATTTATTCACATGGAAAACACAAAATTTCATATAAAATAAATGAGAATGTTCTGAATCCATCAGCAAGTACCCCTCCCATGCCGCCAGAGGATAACCGTCGTACTGCTCCTTATTATGAGGGGTAAGCGGAAAATCTGTAAAGAATTCAGAATGGGAAACTAATCACCTAAAATTTTTTTGTTTTATGAAAAACGTCAGTCAATGATAGATTGCAGGTGCGGATCCAGAAATTTTTTCCAGGGGGGGTCCACCCCAGTCAAAAAAAAATTCAATCCCAGAAATTTCTTGACAAGCAAAAAAGAAGAAAAAAACAAAAATAAACTTAACTCGTCCAAACGTCAAAAACCCATCGTGTGTGTGGCTGGGGGGTAGTGGTCCTGACCCCCCTCCCCACTCCTCAAGATTCTGCTGATGGATTGTTCTGCTAACTTACGTCATTGTATCAATCATAAAATTTCCAAAAGAATGTTGACTTAAATGAAAGATCAGGACTCTGTACACTGTAATAACAATAAATTATTTGTTAAGTTAAAATTTAATTTTAGTAGTAACATGTTCATAGTATGATTTATCGATTTCGTATAACATAACTTGCCTACGTCACAATGAGTTACGTCAACAAACGGATCTCGCTTGACGTTATATTAACTTTTAAAATATGCTGATATTTGAAGACTTTTTCCGAAGGAAAAAATGAAAAATTGTCTCATTGTCTACATTGAAATTAAATTATAAGGAATAAAGCTTATTTCAAATTTATGTTATCCGATATAACATAACTTGGGAGTTTACGTTTTTATAAACCGCTTCGCGGTTTATAAAGCGTAAACTGCCCCAAGTTATGTTATATCGGATAACATAAGTTGAAATAAATAACTTGCCTAGGTTTGGATAAATGTACTAGAGCATGAGTTTGCATATTTAAACAACTCGAAGAATATGCAATGTGCATGTGGTAATGATAATGTCTGTGCAAAATTCTTTAAAGTGGAAAAGAAGCAAACACTTGCGTGGCCCTTAACTAGACATCTGTAAGCACAAACTAACATCATACTCCACTGTTTTGTCATTTATCAATTTTTAGTTTTAAGGGTCATTGATACTTTGATAAGAGAGATGACTTTAATCACAGTAAATGTCTATTATTCCTTTACTATTTGCCCCGAAGATCACTTTCTTCGTCCAATTTTGCCCCGCAGCTTATGCTAATATCCCCATTTTCAAAAAGTGAGTTATCTCCTCCGAGCAATCGGCAACTCTTCTCATAACCAGCGCTTCCCGCGGACTACGCATGACCATAATCCAACAAAATAGCTGATCAACTTACACGCTGCATTTAATAATTTGGCAAAACAAGGAAACGGTTTCGCATTTTTTAAAATAAAAATTATTTTATAAAAAGCTCCCCCCCCCCAATAATAAAAAGTTATACGAATTAGCCGAGGGATGCAGCATTGTCTTTAAAATGGGGGCAAAAGAAATATTTTTTTCTTACCTGGAAAGTTGACAAGCAAAGAAAAACCCTTGCCTAAAGTCGAAAAAGCTATGATTTCAGTACCAGTTATGCAATATGAGACATTTCCCTTATACAACTTTACCGTAACTGTATAAACTGTGTGTGTGTTGATCATTTTCAGAAAAAGTAATATCGGAAAAAACTGTGGGGCTAAGCCCCTCTGCAACCCCCCCCCCCCCCGTGCGTACAGGTACAGAGAACGGAGAACACAAAATGGGTACAGTTGAGCATGAACTATAGTTTGTGAAAATTAAAAATTATTAGAATTATTAATTTTGAATTCAATAAAATTACATATATATTTTTTCACAGATGTAGAGCATGTATGTCAGTTACCTATGGGGTTACATGATCTTTATATTGTTTTTTACACACTTTACAAAAAAGAATAACTTATAAAAAAATACGTGTACTTACAATTGAAAGGATTTAAAGAAATAAATAACACTTGAGAAAAGAATGTTTCTGTTAATTAACGAGAAATACGCTAGGAAATTATTGTATCAATTTTGTGTTTCTGCTCTCATTTTTACATTTAAAACAAAAATGTAATTGGAATGTACATGTACATATGCTTAGATCCTACACTAAAACTTTGATTAATGTACTCAGACTTTTATACATACATGTATGTAACACGAATTCAAAGTTGATGCTGATTTTAATTAGATCTTTCTTCGTTACACACAGACAGATTATTCATTTAAATTCCATTGAAAGTTTTAATACTATAGCTGAATTCAATTATTTTACAAATAAAAAATTCAGAAACAGTGTGAATTCAAATAAAATAGGCCTTTAATTGTCACCAAATGTGTTGTAAGTAAAAGTTCTATGTTTATTGACATACAATCGAGCAAAAAAACGCAGTTTCTTGGTATCGGGTCGCGGAAAATGAGTGCTGCTATATGAGCTGCATAGGTAAAAAACTGTAGATGGACAGCAATTTCAGAGGTAAAACTGTAGATGGACATCTGTCATCAAAAAATTTCTTGTAATTTCGTTAATAATGATCATCCGAGAACATCCAACTACTGAAAAGCTATGCTTCTTTTTTTAAATAGCAGCAATGTATCAGCATTTTATCAGTAATTAAGTTTTTTTTTCGTAAAAACTTTATAACTAAAAATTTGTTCCGCACATTTTGTAAATACCAATGATGATCCGATTTTCCCATGCAGTACATCACTACCGAAAATTAGCTTTTGTTCGTTCTAAGTTTTTGCGCTTATGTTCCCATGGCTTTTTCGTTATTTACTGCCGATACCTATAAGTTTCAAAGAACTGCAATTTTGACCTATAAACGCCATGGGACCCTATATTTTTTCCGGGATTTTTTATAAGCGCTTGGATTAAAGTTTCAAACGATGCCAAGGAATTATCTGAAATTAAATTAGTATAGTAGTGAGAGGACAAAATGTTTGTATAGAGTTCTATGGGAAAATAATTGGTACTCTTTTCCCTATATGTAAACATGTTCATGGTGTAATGCCTCTGTCATATGGAAAATGTTATTGTGTTTGTGAATAAAAAGAAATCTTAACTAATTCGTATTTTTTTTTTAAATTGCCCACTCATAGTCTTTTTTTGGATTTGTATTAATCTGTGTAGTACTATAATAAGGTGCTGTGTGACGACCCCCCCCCCCCCCCCTTAAAAAAAAAAAAACGAAACAAATTACTGATAAAATGCTGATACATATTCGAATAGGCCTATTTAAAAAAGAAGCTAATAAGCTAATTTTCGGTAGTGGATGTTCTGCAGACGGATCATCATTATTAACAAAATGTGCGGAACAAATTTTTAGTTATAAAGTTTTTACAGATTAATCGAGCCTGCTTCAGCCATATTTTCTTTGAATCTCTAGGAATTTTTTGGAGATTGATGACATGTCCATCTACAGTTTTACCTATGACATTGCTGCATATACAGCAGCAGTTCGTTTTCCGCGACCGATACCAAGAAACTGCGTTTTTGCTCGATTGTATGTCATAACATAGAACTTTTACTTACAAGAACACATTTGGTGACAATTAAAGGCCTATTTTATTTGAATTAACAGTGTTTCTAGAATTTTTTATTTGTAAAATAATTGATTCACTATATAGTATTAAAACTTTGAATGGAATTTTAAATGAATAATCTAGTCTCATGTCCTCATGTAACGAAGAAAGTCTAATTAAAATAGCATTGACTTGAATTCGTGTTACATACATGTATGTCGTATAAAGTCTGAGCTGCATTTAATCAAAGTTTTAGTGTAGGATCTAAGCATATGTACATGTATATTCCCGAGTAAAATACACATTTTGTTTTAAATCAGAGAATTGACAGCAGAAAGACGAAATTGACTCAATAATTCCCTTGCGTATTTCTCGTTAATTAACGGAAAACATTCTTTTCTCAAGTGTTATTTATTTCTAAATAATCCTTTCATTGTAAGTACACGTATTTTTTTTAATAAGTTATTCTTTTTTGCAAAGTGTGTAAAAACAATATCAGAGAGAGAGAGAGAGAGACTCATGTAACCCCGTGTAACTGACATACATGTACATCTGTGAAAAAATATATGTACCGTAATTTTATTGAATTCACAATTAATAATTCTAATAATTTTTAATTTTCACAACTATGGTTCATATTCAACTGTTCAACCCATTTACATATTCGTTCTCTGTACCTGTACGCACGGGGGGGGGGGTTCAAGGGGCTTAGCCCCACCCCCAGTTTTTTCCCAACATTACTTTTTCTATTGAAAATGTTCATTGATAGACAGGTTGCCACCCCCCCCCCCCCGCCACACACACACACACACAGTTAATACTACGGTAAAGTTATATAAGGGAAATGTAGTATTGTATGCGAAGTAACTGGTACTGAAATAAGTAGCTTTTTCAACTTTGGGCAAGGGTTTTTCTTTGCTTGTCAACTTTTCCAGGTAAGAAAAAAAATATTTCTTTGGATACCCCCCCCCCCCCCCCATTTTAAAGACGATGCTACATGCCTGGCTAATTCGTATAGCTTTCTAGAAAAGGGAGGGGGGCTAACAGACCCTTTATAAAATAATTTATTATTTTAAAAAATGCGAAACCGTTTCCTTCTTTTCAAATTATTAAATACAGCGTGTAAGTTGATCACTATTTTGTTGGATTATCGTATTGCGTAGTCCGCGGAAGTTAGGCTAGTGTAGAAGAGTTCCGATTTTGAGGGGAGATAACTCACTTTTGAAAATGGGGAATATAGCATAGCTTGCGGGGCAAAATTGGACAAAAAAGAGAGTTCGATCTTGGCAAATCTATAAAGGAATAATAGACATTTATGTCATTAAGAGTTATCTCTCTTATCAAAGTATCAATGACCCTTAAAACTAAAAATTGATAAATGACAAAACGCCGTCGATATAATGTATTATCTACATGTCTAGTTAAGGGCCACAGCAAGTGTTTCCTTCTTTTCACTTAAAGAATTTGCACAGACATATCATTACCACATGCACATTGCGGTTATTTCTCCGAGTCTGTTTAAATATGCAAACTCATGCTCTACGTACATTTATCCAAACCTAGGCAAGTTATTTATTTCAACTTATGTTATCCCATATACACTTGCAATTTACGCTTATAAACCGCGAAGCGGTTTATAAAAAAAGCGTAAACTGCCCCAAGTTATGATATATCGTGTATTAAAAGTTGAAATAAGCTTTATTCCTTATAATTTAATTTCAATGTAGACAATGAGACAATTTTTCCATTTTTTCCTTCAAAAAGCTTCAAATATCGCATATTTTAAAAGTTAATATAACGTCAAGCGGAGTAATACGTTTGTTGACGTAACTCATTGTGACGTAGGCAAGTTATGTTATACAAAATGGATAAAATCGTTTATCCAATCAAATGACGTGTTACCACGAAAATTAAATTATTGACAAATAATTTATTGTTATTACATGTAGGTCACCAATACTTCCGTTTAAGTCAACATTCTTTTGGAAATTTTATGATTGATACAATGACGTATTTAGCAGGAACAATCCATGCGCGGGATCTAGAGGGGGGGGGGGGGGGTCAGGACCCCCACTACCCCCCCCCAGCCACACACACAATAGGTTTTTGACGTTTGGACGAGTTTAGTTTTATTTTTGTTTTTTTTTCTTCTTTTTTTTTTGCTTGTCAAGAGATTTCTGGGTTGAATTTTTTTTTTCTTTTGGAGACTGGGGTGGACCCCCCCCCCCTGGGAACAATTTCTGGATCCGCACCTGCAATCTATCATTGACTGACGTTTTTCATAAAACAAAAAAATTTTAGGTGATTAGTTTCCCATTCTGAATTCTTTACAGATTTTTCCGCTTACCCCTCATAATAAGGAGCATACGACGGTTATACCTGGCGGCATGGGAGGGGGTTACTCCTTCATGGATTCAGAACATTTCTGATTTATTTTATATGAAATTTTGTGTTTTCATGTAAATAATCCATTGATGTACTTTTCATAATTTTTATGAGTACATGCGCATTCCTTGTCTAATAGAAAAAGATATGAATTAATGTGCCCTCGTTTTCTGTATTTTTCATCACACTTTTTTCTTTCTCAAACGTCCCTTCTAATTAAACAGTGACCAATTAATGCATTAGAATTCGGAGGATATTTTTTCCGGTGGGCAAGTTTTTATCTTGTAATAAAATGATTATGCAATGTAAACACACCAAAATATTGCAATGCAAAAACAGGTATTTTGTAGTAGTGAATTTTCTATCTATAGTCTTACGTGTAGATTCACAGCAAAGTTTCAATTTCAAGACGTTATGCGAGTCTCCCAGACACGATTTAAGGATAGGTGTAGGTTTGTTTGTACGTTTGTTTGTTTGTAATGTTAAGTTTGTGTATAATTTTCTACTAGTGATTCAGAAGACGTCGCTGAACTAAGTACCATTAGATTTATTAGAAATTACTAAAGCCATCAAATATTTATTAGTGACAAATCATTTTTATACGTTGCTTTATTTTGAATAAATTTGGCCTGTCCAATTTTATTCTTTTGTCATTGCTCAGACAAACCACAGTTTTTTTAAAACTTTTATTCATTGGATATTTACACACTTGTGCAATACTTAAATGTTTATTTGTGCTTTATATGTGCTTTATTAAAAAATAGAAAATAAAATATGTTCATCACTAGATATACATGTAGATATTTACAGTTAGTGTCGGTTTCTATATGATATGCTTTTCACCCTCAATAATATCTACGAAACATTTTCTCCATGGCACCTGATCCCACCTGATATTTTGGAGGTCTGTGTTTGCTCTGCTCCTATTTTGTAATGTTTTATGGACTTTTCATCTTGATACTGTTTGTTAATTTCTTACATATTTCAATTTAGGGTTTAATGTCGTGAATAGAAAGTCATAACGCAGGCAGTTCTGTGTTTTTGTCGCAGCTTAGCACGGCGCCTTCAGACTTTACTCCTACTTGGGACATTTCGAATAATTCATGAAATGGAAAAATGACTGTAACATTAATTAATCTGTTTTAAGGTAGGTCGCGGGTTTACAGCATAAAAATTCTTACGAGAAAACATATCCTGAAAATTTGATATAATGTTACTGAGAATTTACTGCGTGTTATCTGCAATTTTTATAAAATTTGCCTACGTAGTTTTAATTCTATATTACTATAAACGCGGTATTGTCATTAGTACATTTTTTACGCTTTACTATTGAAATATATGGAAAAATGACGTTTTTAAGCCAATTTTGTGAAAATAGTTTCTTTTAAAAAGGTTGGATAACTTTTTAAAGACGTAGACGAATTAGTCAGGAATTTCAAAATGTGAAGATGAGGTAAAATCAAAACTATTGATATAAAAAAATCAATATGTCTTCTCGCTAGATTTTTCGCTAAAAAAATTCAAAGTTCCCTTTTATATTGCTAGAAATGTTGCGTTTATGGCGTTATTTACGTATGTCTACAACGTCATTTGTTGAACGTTGTAACGTTTACCGTACGAATATAAATATTTTGATAAACGCAAAATTTAATTTTATTCCTCATTTAACTTATTGCGAAAATTTATTAGGATGACCAGCAACTTATTTTCAATAGTATTGTGAAATTCATATTCTAATCACCGAGTCGGAATGAAGGGTATAAACATTCCTCGTGCATGAGAATTAACATGCATCGACAACACTGCGAGTGATAAAATATAAGTTCCTGTATTTTTAGGAAATTCATGGTGCAAAGGATTTCAGGCATAACACATAAATTTGATCACTTTATTAAAAAACGGTAAAAGAAAAAAAACTTCCAGATACTGGGGAAATTAGCCGGGGGGGGGGGGCAAATTACATTCTATATATATATATATATATATATATATATATATATATATATATATATATATATATATATTAGACGCAAGCTTGTATATGGGCCTTACTCTTTAACATTTGTTAATTTTGAATTCTCTAAATCAAATTTCCATGCACAAGATGTAAAATCGTATACTTGAATTGAGCTTTTACACTTAGACAAGGGCTTTTGTTTAAAACTTTTAATAATAGAAAAAAATACTTGTAAATTGTTTACAGTGTCATATAGGTCTTACAGTTCAAGTGTTTGTATAAACTTGGATTTTGAAAGCATTTTACAATTTGTTAGCTAGCAAAACAAGGCGACTACACGAGATTTAGATACATAATAACCAAATAATAATTATAATGATGATGATAATAATAAGAAAAAAGGAAAATATTTGTATATGTACATGTAATTAAATCTAACTCGTTTTTAGTGTTGAAGATTGATTCCATTCTGAAAATTATACACATATTTTCGCCCCGGCTTTGATTAGCAGTCATGATGCTATACGCATGTTTCCTCGGGTTGAAAATAACGTGCGCAAATTTATACAACCCCTCAAGTTTTCCGCTAAACAATTTTATTTATGATGACTCTTTCTGCAACCATAACTTTCATGCTGACTTATTCTGATTGACTTTTAGCAGTTTAGTAATACTAGTACTTACATTATAAATTATTCCTTTCATTCAGTATTGTATTTAATTTTTCCTAGGGCATTACATATACTAGTAATCACATGAAAGTTCAGACTGAAATTTAATTATATTTAGCATGTACGAGGTTTACGTACAATAGCATGCACTTTGTATTAATCTACTTGATTCGTGCAGACTTAAAGTTATTTGCAGAGAATTAAGCGGGAAACAACGCAACGTTGCCTTTGTGACGTAAATAACGTCATAATCAAATGTGCACAAAACAGCCGCTCGAATCGTCGAAATTGTGTACCAAAATTGATGACAAAAGCAAACCCGCGACCTACCTTAAGGGGGGACCTATGTCGTTCTACGTCAAAGCAGCGTTATGTGACGTCACAATAGCGACGTTTGTTTTTACCTGTTGACTTTTGCAACTGTAATATAGGCATAACATTGTTAATAATCATTAACGTACACAATTTACAAAAAGAAAATTTATTCATCATTAATAATAGTTTTATTTGATTTACAGAGTTTTTTAAATATTAGATTTCTCTTCCTTTGGTTGATAATTCATAGCAATTTCAGTTGTAAAGAAATACCTCGATGATATGCTGATATATAAGTGCAAAAAGATAAGTTAAAATTCAGCAAAGAAAGCGACTTAAATCAGGGAAATATGTTTACATGGTCTATGTTAACAATTAATTGTATTTTCTGGATAAAACTAAGTTGTACCTACATTTGCTAATTGATTTATAGTACATATAGATTTTATTGTATAAAGTCATTCCTAGTAGGTTCTAATAGGTGTTAACGGGAAAATCAGGGGGGGGGGGATGGAACAGAATGATTGGAATGAAGAAGAAAAGAATTAATCTGTTTAAATTGTTTCTAATCAAAACAAAATACTCGTTTTTCTTTCGCAAAACAGTTTTATTCAGATGTTTGTCAGTGCTTACTTACCTTTTTTTTTGTGCGGAAAGGTCAATATATATGACACAAGAGTACGAAAATAAAAGAAAACGTCATATTTCTCGTTTGTTTTATCATAAAGGTATACTGTTTTCTTTGTTAAAATGAAGAAATGAATCATTTCTTTCAAAAAATATGAATTTCAACATTTTCACACAAAGACTTTCTAAGATATTACCTGTTATGCATGTCGGAATTGTAAAAAATAACAAGAAAAACGGGGTGATAGTTACATTGTGCTCCATTATAATTTTTCATGCGAGATGAATTACAATGAATTTGCCTTCATTTTAAAGATACAAGTCATATAAATTAAATACCTATTGATTTGAATGTGATTTTACATTCTTTGGTTCTTTTTAGCGCATATTTGGGGTAGAACAATAATGTCTGAAAATAATCTATTTTTAGCATTTTACACTGTTTTTGCACGTGCTCCTGTGTAAAAATAAGCATATGAAGGTATTGTTTTTAATACCTAAAAATTAAGAGCATGTGGTCAGGAAAAAAATATCAAAGTTTTGAAAATTTCACACAAAGACTTTTGCACATAGGTCCCCCCTTAATCCAAAAAGTTTAACACTTACAATTCAAAATTCCGACTACTTTCGTATTTTTTAAATGTCATTCACCATGAAGATTCTGCAAAGCACAATCATGTCATTTTGGCTACATTTACGCACAAAGAGCAGGCGAAAATTAACAAATTTGGAGTCTGATAGATTACGCAGTTATTTATAGATTTTTTTTTCTTTTGACTTCTTCAAAATCTGAAAAATGTAGTGTTATTAGGTTTTGATTATTCGTACATGCAGAGCACTTTTAAAATTCTAATGACTTTTGTCATAAAAAGATAACTTTCAATAGATATGACGTATTTCTTTATAAAATTGCCATTTCAAAAGGTCATTTTGTCAACATTCCAGGCAAGGTATACTGAAATTGTCTTTATTTCTTACAAATAAGATTTCTTCCCCAAACTAAATAACTGGTGTTCATAATGTAATTAAGATCCAAAAAAGAGTCTACTGTACATGCTGTTAGTAAATATTCATAAAACTGTGTTCGAATACTTAATAGTGTTGTTGTTGTTGTTGTTGTTGTTTTTTTTTTTTTTTTTTTTTGTTGTTGTTTTGCCACCACTTGAATAAATTTCTTTTATATTTATTATGTAAAAATGCCACATTATTATTTTTTTCATGATGAATTTGTGGCTGGATAGTTTAAACTTTTTCCATATGCTGTTCTCATTGTTTGTCAAAAGATATGATTCAATGCACTGGTCATGAAGATACAATGTAATGTGTACATTTTTTTCCCTCATTTAAATTTTTGCTCCTTATGATGTAAAACATTGTACATAACTTTACACATTTATGATACATGGTGTTGTAATAGATTTTATAACTATGTATGCATGCAATATGTAGCACTTTTAAGCCATTTGGATATTCATATAAGATATTGATTAATAATTTTTTTGTAAAATTACAAAGCTGTTTCTTTACATAAGTAATTCTCGCAGTGTTTCTAGAAAATATTGTGGATTTTAGTAAATATAATAAGTATTTCATTTACTTAATAGTCTTTTCAGTAATAATATTCTAGATTTTAATAAATTTCAAGTATTACATTTACTTAGTAATAATTCATAAAATTTAGGAAATAGAAAGCATATTATCTCTAAATTAAGTAATAATGTTTTACCAAAAATAAGTAATTCATTTACTAAGTAATATAATTCCTATTAAGTATTGATACTTAGTAAATCATTTTATAAGTAAATAAATTCATCTTTATTACCGTAATTGTCATTTACTTGCTATTCTGACTAAATGGATTACTAATGATTTATAGTTTTTCTTAATCTATTATCTTATTTTAAAAACAACAAGTAAAACTTTTTAGAGTGTTAATTGTTTTACATTTCATCTTTAGAGACACCTGCAGAAGGATTGTCATATAATTAATGAAATAGATAAATAATCTTCAAAAAGGTGCATTGTTTCATCGGGGAAAAAATGTAAATGTTGAGGAAAACATTGGCATCTCATTACATGTCTGACTTAATTTGGTTAATCTGAAGGTACAAGTATACCAAAAGAGGATTTTGATTAGATGCTTTTGATATTTTGGCGGGTTTTACTCTATCAATGTAAAGTCATATACAATGTACTACAATGAACTTTTCGAAAATCTTTGTATAGAAAATTAAAATAAAAAATAAAACCTGTAAAATGCAAAAAAATCAACAAAAAGAGTTGAAAATTCAAGCTGCACACCTTCATATGGTGAATAATAAGTGTACAAATTTTCAGATTAATCCTTCCAATAGTTTCTGAGTAATGGTCCGGATAAAATCTCGTCGACAGACAGACAGACGGAGAAACGAACATGGTGAATCCAATATACCCCCCCCTAAACTTGGTTTGCAGGGGCATAAAAACCTTTTAGTTATTCCTCTTATTTCACAGAGCTAAATTTGAAAACAAAATGTTAGACATTAAAATACTGGGAAAATGCCAGAACAGTCTAAACATTGGTACAACAGTGGCAATAAGAGTGTTCGTACTTGTATATATTTACCATTGTTATTATAGTGTAGAGTCTTGTGGAGTTGATTACACTCATTCTTATTTTATGATATTGTGTGAGAAATATTTTCTTTTACCAATACACATTGCAAACTTGAAGTATGTCTTTACTTTATTTATTGTATTTCCCCCATCAAAATTTGAATGAATGCAAAGATATCAATTTAAAATATGAATTCAGACATCTCATTTTCACAATGAATAGATATATACATGTACATGTATAAAGGAATTTAGTCAAATCTCTGTATGCTTACCGACTGCCTCTCTCTCTTTTTTTGCATCATCTGGATAAATAAAAGAAACATATGTAAGAATGATGTATTCTCTATTAGAATCCATATTTAATGAATGATAATTTCAAACAATAATCAGTCTATAGTGATTTTGTTTCTTTTTACATTACATTAATCTGAATACATATTTATCTGTATTTGATAGGTTTGACTACATACATCAAAAATAAGAAACACATACCTCAGTAAAGTCTTTCATAAAGTCATCTTTCTGTTAAAATAGACATATTCAGTTCAATTTGTTGACATCATCACATTGACATACAATGAAAAACTGAGTTACCACAGAATTACATTATCATGACTTAACAATTATCTGAGTAAAATAGAAAAATAATCCTTTTCTACAATACTTAACTAAAAAATTTATTTTGGGGTACTCATCTCCATCCTCTCATATCACTTAATGAAATATGATGAGACTTTCACAGTATCTTTATTACATATATAACTATTGTCCACCTCCTATTTCACTTTTTGATTCAACACATATTTTGGCTTTCCCACAATAAAACATGGACTGTGACTGCCAGGGAGGCAGGGGGCATCATTTAGTGAGTTTATTGCTCACAGTACCTCTAGTTAATCTTGAAACATTACTTTGATTTCTTAATTTCATTAAATCTATTTAAGGAATCACTGTCTAGTTAGGAGAGTATGCCAGGGCATCAACAATAGTTGGAAACATGGGATAATTTGCATAATTATCCCATTTTCCCACTATTGTTGATGTCCCTGGCATACTCGCCAAACTAGACAGTGATTCCTTATACATTTGTATTTCCATTTCATCGTGAAATAAAATTATACACTTTGACATTTAAAATGTAGACGAATAGATTTAAATTACACGAAGACTTCCATGCCAATTTCAATAGTCTTCTCACACTGACGTCAAACACAAAGGCAGTCGCATGAGATTTACATGCATATTTGGCCTCAGCGTGAGACACAGAGATAAATGCGCACAAGATTTTCATGCATATTAGTCCTCCTTGGCTGCTGACCTATCAACCTGCATAATTTACATTCCGCCAGAATTGTCAAGAAATCATATCCCCCAACTTTCAAACAGTTATCACAGAAGAAAAAAATTAGAAATGGAAATATTGATATATCAATTGCTTTAAAAACATAAATATTAGTAAATTTTCTTTCAATATACTGCTCGAAGTACCAACCAGTGACATTAGTTATCCCCTTTAATTTAGGTGATTTCAAGAAAATAGTAAGAGAGAAGGGCTTAAACCAATTATGTTTCCTGATTTACAGCTACAGGGGAAAGTACATTAAATTTCATTGCAGATTTCTAAAGTGCATAAAAAAAACCTTAAAGAAATTTTTACAGCAACATTTCAGAAATAATTACCTCATTGTCATTATCACCGTCATTGTCAATTTCATTAACATCCTGAAATGAAAAGAAAAGAAAACCCGGTAAGAAAAATAATAGGATATTCATTAATATAATAATATTAAATTAAGGTTATATTCACATCTTTTTGTTAAAAAAGAAAAAGGGAAATTACCTTCTCTGACATTACTGGATCAGGTAGTTCCGTGAAACTTGCATCTTTAATCTGCAAAATAATTAATTTGTATGCCAAAATCTTTCTCCCCTGTCAAATGTACTTGCATTCCATTGTATCAACTACAATATAGCAATGAAAGTTTTCAAATCAAATAAACATTAATCCCAGAAACAGCAGAAGCTTTTAAATTAAAACAACTTTATAACTTCTGACAACTCAAATAAGAAGTTTTTCTACATGGAAATAATACGGAGAATTGGACTTAGTCTATTTTTCATCTGGAAAAATATTGAACTCTTAACTTAGAATATTTTTCATCTGGAAAAAATACGGAGCTCTGGACTTAGAATTTTTTCATCAAGAACAAGATGTGTTTGTGAGACACAGTAGCACCTGGCGGCAACATTAAGTTCTAAACAGCAATTTTTAGCAAATGGGTCTCAGTCAAGGTCACACAATCATTGTTCTTGGTGTCATTTGAAAGCACTTTATTAGTGTAGTATGCACACCAAATATTAAGACTCTATCATCTATGGTTCAAAAGTTATGGCGAAAATTCGAAAAAAGCTATATTTAGCACATAGGTCACAGTCAAGGTCACAAGGTCATTGACCTTGGTGTCAGTTGAAGGTGCCTAATTAGTGGAGTATGCATACCAAATATGAAGTCTCTATCTCTCACGGTTTAAAAGTTATGGCGAAAGTTCGAAAAAGCTATTTTTAGCATATAGGTCACAGTCAAGGTCCCTGACCTTGGTGTCAGTTGAAAGTGCCTAATTAGTGGAGTATGCATACCAAATATGAAGTCTCTATCTCTCACCGTTCAGAAGTTATAGCGAAAGTTCGAAAAAGCTATTTTTAGCATAAAGGTCACAGTCATGGTCACAAAGTCATTGACCTTGGTGTCAGTTGAAAGTGCCTAATTAGTGGAGTATGCATACCAAATATGAAGTCTCTATCTCTCACGGTTCAGAAGTTATGGCGAAAGTTCAAGAAAGCTATTTTTAGCATAAAGGTCACAATCAAGGTCATAAGGTCATTGACCTTGGTGTCAGTTGAAAGTGTTTTTGTAGTGGAGTATCCATACCAAATATGAAGTCTCTAAGTCTCACGGTTCAAAAGTTATGGCGAAAGTTAAAGTTGACAACAGACAGCTAGACAGACAAATAGATAAACAGACAGACAGGACAAAAACAATATGCGCCCCGAAAAAATTAGGGCGCATAAAAAAACATCGCATGCTGGGAAACACCTTGAATTCTTATGAGTAATTTATGTACATGTCAAATGTGAGAGTCATATCTCATCTCAATCAAAAGTTATAAGCAAATGCAACATTTTTTAAAAGTAGGTTAGGCTTGATCGCTTCAAGGTCAAGGTCACAGTGTAAAAGTCATGATTTATTTGGAAAGGTCTTATCACAGGTAATAATATACATGCATTATAATATGAATGTCCTAACTTTTCTCTTTCAAAATTATGAATTTATAACAATTTAATTTTTTTGCAAGTTGGTCAAACTTCTAGGTCACATGTAAAAAAAAAAAAACCATGCCATTCTCACAGGTAAATATACTAATACATAAGTTTAATATGAATGTCTCTTCTCATTCAGTAGATATGACCGTGATAACCAAGGTTAAATTTATTGAGACAGATGGACTGAGTCTGACATACAAATGTACATATTTCTATATGAATTGGGTAAAATTGGCCCAGTGGTTCTAGAGAAGTTAAAAATTGTAAAAAGTTTTCAGACAAACAGATGGACAACACGTCACGACAGACATTATATGCTAAGGAAACCAAAAAAGCTCAAATGAGTGTTTTGAAAGGGTTACAATATGGTTGGAGTATTTGAAAAGCTGTTTTTTTTCCTGCAGAGATATGCATGACCAACATATTCATGTTTTATATTTTCTTTAGTGATTTGTTTGTTTGTTGTGAACACATCTTCCCTCATATGGAGACACCACCAAATAATAATGAAGATAAGATGTGTTTGTGAAACACTGATGTCCCAGTATGGAAGCCTATGGCGAAGGTTGAAGTTTCTCAAATATATGTCAAAATCAAAGGTCAAGGTCAAAGGGTTCAAATTGTTAGTATCAGAAGAAAGTCTTGTCACAAGGAATGCACATGTGAAATAAAGAAATCCCTAGTAATTCCTGTTCAAAAGTTAATTGCCAAGGTTAATTTTTTGGTTTAAGTGGTTCAAACTCTAGGGTCAAGGTCAAACATATTTATACCTGTTGACAGTTCACAATGAATACAATATGTCATGATAAGTATGAAAGCCCAGCACCTACTGATCAAAATTTAGGCAGAGTTTAAAGTTTGGTATTTCTCTTGTAAAAATGTGTATCCCATGTCAAGCGATCAGAGGTAAAAATTAATGGTACCCAAATAAAAGGTCTTATTAAATTGTCACAAGAAATAAACCTATAAAATGTGGAAGCTATTTGTATAGCCCATCCCACTTAAAACTTATGGGCAAGCTAGCTAGGATTTAATTTCTGCAGACTTATAGACAGACATACTATAAACACAAGAAACAAAATATGTATAATAATTAGTCAAATGGAAAAAAATATACTATTTAACTGGAATAGCAAAATACATTGTTATTTCAGGGACAGGAAGTGGGTAGGAAGATTGGAATCCCCCCATCCCCCCCATCTGGCATTTGCTTTGTCATTTAAAGAAGACTATATACTGTAGCAAGTAAAAAATGACTCTTGACATCCTCTCCCTATAAACTTAGAAAACATTGACCTCACTATCATTGTTTTTTTATTTGTTTATTTGTTTTCATTTTTTTCTCCTGCTTGTCACGAAATTCTGGGCTGGAATTTTTTGACTGAGATGTGAACCCCCCTCCCTACTCCCGAAAAAAATTCTGGATCCGCACCAGTATTGGCAGTAACTGAATGTCACATCGACAACGGAGATAACTTCACAATATGAAATTCGTCTAGTGTGGCATGCGATGATCTTTCACCCTTTTTAAACTTTAACCTCATAGTTTGGGTGTATTTTACCCCCCACTATACTAAAACTTCTACTTACCGACTCCCTGTGTCTCAGCTTCATGAAATATAAATCCAATTATAACTCAAAATGAATTAATCCAATGCACACCAGACTGCAGCCATGTGCCATTTTGGCGAACCTTCGTCGATTCCATCACCTTATCAGATGAAGTGGGAATCGGCCGAGGTGTGCCAAATGGTGTTTAATCTATAAATATGATAATGGGTGACGCAACGTGATGTGATGTAGAAATTTACATGTTCACATGTATAGTACAAGAACAAATTTTAAATTAATTCATAACAAACGATATTAAATTTTAACAAACCTTTTCCATCTAGCCTATTCCAAAAAAAGTATGTGCTGTGTGTTTGTGGTGTCGAGGGGGGGGGGGGTTAGTAAATTTAAAAAGGTCCTATTATGAGCAAAACATATATCAAAATCTAATTTCAGACGCGGATCCAGAAATTTTTTCCGGGGGGGGGGGGGTTTTAGCATGTAGAACAGTAGCGGTAAGTAATTTTTCACTACCACTTGCAGAATTAGATTCTGGGACCTTAAAATTAAAAAACGTGCCTTACAAACAAAGACAATCTTCTTACCTGCTTTGTCAGCTGAGATCAATTAAATTTTGACAGTGTAATCTCTCGAACAATTGATTTCTTTTCCATTTCCATTCGATAAAAATAAAC
>NW_026926674.1:0-27996 GCF_032062105.1 Saccostrea cuccullata | reverse complement strand
TTATTAAGGTCTTCCGTCTTCAGGGGAAACCTTATTGTTTTTCTTCGGTTTCTTTTTCACTTTTATTATTTTTTTTTTTTCTTACCGATTTTGTGCACGCGATTTCTAAAACGGCTCAACAAAATTTTGAAACTTTCGGACGTATGGAACATCACTTGAACCTTATGCATTTTTTTCCGTTTGATGACGTCACTTCCGGTTAGAGATATCTGATTTTCTGTTTTTTAAGGGTCATTTTGTCCACAATTTTCCCGAAAAAAGGCTCTAGATAGAAACTTAAATTTGAGGCTAGGTAGAGCTATGTCTGGAGAGGTGCATGGGTTACAAATTTACCGGAAGTGACGCTCGTCGGCGCTCGCTATGGCCCGAAAAAACCATCACAAATTTCAAAATTTCTCACACCTTTTCTTCGATACTTTTTACCTGAAAATATTTTGTGAAAACTATAAACAAAAGAATCAAATTTAAAGATTTTAAATGATATCTCAAAAAAGGGCTGGCCCCTAAATTTAAGGGCCTAGAGGGGCCAACAGTTTTTTTTTTATATCTCAAAACATATTGAGAATTTGTAATACGTCAAAGAAGCAAAGTTTTCAAAATGACAAACTTAATCTATTGAAGTCTCAGAAAACGTCCGGCGTCGTCACTTTCGGCCAAACCGGAAGTAGTCGAAAAACGCGTATTTTCGCCGTTTTGACAAGTTTTTTGGTAACAAATGTCTCTAGAAGCAAAAAAATAATTTTTTGTCCTTGTCGTCATTTCCCGGGTCAAACCGGAAGTAGAAAAAAATTGTTATTTTTGCATTTTTAACTACGTTAAAGGTTTCAAACCATTTTTAGGCGTTATTTTATTTTTGTAAAAAATTAATGCTTTTTCGGTAAAACGGACGGAAACCTTCGTTGCTTTGCAACGAGCTTTGCTCTAGTTATTATTATTATTCTTTTTTTTTCTTACCGATTTTGTGCACGCGAGTTCTGGGAAACGGCTCGGTGATTTTCACAAATTTTCAGATCTGATAGATATTGGTCTAACCTTATTGGAAATTTTTTATATGTACGTCGTCACTTCCGGTCGTGAGATATGGACGATTTACTGATTTTCAGAGAGTCAGCTTGTCCTGGCAATCACTAAAAAGAATGAAGATATTGATTTGAGATTTTGTGAAGGTAAAGGAAGGATTGCTAATTGCTTTTTTGAGTTTTTTCTTTCCAGCACAAATGGCGTTGAAGCTCACCTAACCCGAAAAATGGGCTCGGAAATATCTCGCAAAATTTAACACGTTTTCTCTGATATCTTGATACCTGTCAATAATTTGTTAAAAGATAGATAATAAAAGTTGTGCAGAATTAAATTTTCTTTCATTTGAAATGAAGAAAAGGGGTGTGGCCCCTCAAATAAAGGGCGAAGGGGGGCCCAAAAATTTTCTATCTTAAACTCTTTATTTATCAATTTTTGTTATAAATAACTGAAACAAAAATGTTTTTATCATTCTGCATCAATGCATTGTAAAATTGTGATAATATGTTACGTAATTAAGGGTCATAAGGGACCAAAATGCTATTCTTGGGTTCTTTATATCTCCAAAAGGGGAAATATTTTGATAAGCGTTATCGAATAAAAGATGCTCAAGTCGTTTTTAAACATTATACAACCATTCTATATATCAAAAACTCTTATTAAGGATATAAAGGATTGGCCCCTAAATTTTTCTATCCTTCATAAGCAAAACGAAAAGAAATATCTTAATAGTTGTTAGCTAAAAATTCTTTAAAATAAAAAAACTTTATATTGGATAGAAAGAAAGGGTCTGACCCCTCAAAAAAGGGGGACCTTATGGGCCAAAAGACTTTCATACATAACAACATGTATTTTATAATTTTATAGTAAAAAAAAAAGAATTTAATCAAAGGAGAAGTCTTGATATCATTATGATCTAACAAAAACCATTGTCAAAATCATTTTTCGAAAAATCGGACGGAAGCCTACTCTTGCTCGCAACGAGATCTCATCTAGTTATTATTTTTTTTTTCTTCTTTTTCCTGGAACTTTTTGTCCGGGAATGATCTTGTAAACTGTTCGTTCGATGTAGGTAAAACCTTTTTAGGGGTTAGTAGACATGTTATGTAGATTTGCGGAATCAAGGTCATTTTGCGCGCACGTGCTTGCAAGAGCGTGCACGTGAAACACGTGAAATAACCAATATAATAGATATAGCCACAACTTTTCTTTTTTTAGATGAAATGCTTTGAAACTCATAATGTGAGGATATATTAGTAGTGTAGACATGACGACATGGTGAAAATAGCAAGATCTATGCGCATGCACGTGCACTTCGCTCTGATTGGCTGCAACTAAAGTCTCAATATCTTTCTTGTTTTTTGACGAAATCCTTTGAAATTTTGAACATAGACATGCATTAGGATATCCTACAACATGAAATAAAGCAATTATCATGCGCTGCAATCTGATTGGCTGAAGCTTTAAACAGCTATAACTCCCTTGGTTTTCAACCAAACAGGATGGGATTTGGAAATATAGATAGATATAATGGACTTCTACAAGTAGGTATGGTCACCATGCACATGCATACACGTGCGTGTACATGTGCTACAATCTGATCGACTGAAACTTTAAACAGCTATAACTCCCTTAGTTTTCACCCAAACGGGGTGGAATTTGGAACATAGATAGATGTAATGGACTTCTACAAGAAGGTATGGTCACCATGCTCATATATGCACGTGCGTGCACGTGAAATGAGTAAAATCAAACATACACTTGAATGAGCGTATTTTGTAAAGAATTTTGGATTAAATACTTTAATATTCAGTGTATTAAAAATATACATTGTGTAGACAAGATGATATGGTCATGACGCAAATGCATTCACATGTTCACGCGTGCAATGCTAAAGTTTAAATGATATTTGTACACTTCTTTGTAAATGTTGTTAAAATCTCAGATGCATAGAGTTTGTCTTATTTAATGAAGCTTACAGGGAATATGACACCAAAAGGGAGTTGGGGAGCGTTTGGTATATTTGTAACGGTCCCCGTTACAATTAGTACTAGTTACATTTGTAAAAGTAATTGAAAGAAATTAATTACATTTGAAAAAATCAATGTAATTGTAATTGCAACTTACTGACAAAATTATCAATGTGTTTGAAAGTAATTAATAACATTTCAAAGTCATTGACCCCACGCCTGGCTTGTGCAATGTCAGAAGTAGGGAAAATAATTTATTTAAATTTAATTTCTTTCATAATATTTGTACATGATTTAAGTTAGTAGTGAGCATTAAACTTTAATTTTAAAAAGAATGACCTCAATACATGTACCCTGAATTTTTCAACAATTACTTTCTTTTTGACATTAGCTTTATTTTAATTTTTGCCCCTATATTTGGGCTAGTAACTTTTTACTTAGGGCGAGCCCGTTGGCTAGTACGTGATTTTTTAAATTCACAGCCCAACACCCGGGCATCAAATCTTCACCCGGTCGTCTCCAGACATACACACGGCTGCTTTCTCCTGTAGACCCTGTTACCATGACACATTTTGCCTAGGAATGCCTTGGCCGTCATCTTGCAGGGCAAAGTTGAGCAACCAATTTTAAACATGCATGCAAGAAATGTATGGGGGAAAATATTTGCAGTCTTATAATCATGAATTAATGAAGGCTTTAACAAACGTATATTCATAAGAAAAAATATAGTATAATCTTTACCTCAGTAACCAGTATAACAAACTGAACTTGGTTGAATAATGAAGGGATCTGGAAATGTTGCCCTACCATATGGCGGCTAAGGGAATAACTTTTAAGCAAAATATGTCATTATAGATTGGAATAGGGTCGATTACTATCTAAATACATTCATCTGTAAATATTGCTCTATCCCATTATCCTTCAACTCAACTTCCCAATCTCTTTCCTCTTACCAATGACACAATTTTTTGCGGTTCTCGTAGCGAATACTGATCTTCTTTCTTACGATCCTCCTATTGAAAAAAAATATTTTTAAACAATCGTCTTTTGACTGTTCTCCGTGAAACAGGAGAATGCCTACCCTGATTGATAATATCCTGATACCACCTAATGGAATACGTTTGGTTTTTACGACTTTTAAAATTTCTTAGATTCACGCGTCCTCAATTTTTCGTTTTCCGCCACATCTTGAGGCCTTTTCAACGGAAAGCTAAATAGCGCTAAATACGCAGTGACGCTGTTCCGAAGAAATGTTCAATTCACGACCAATAGCATCGTCTCATGCCACGGTCCTGAGTCCGCATATAGCTCTCTCCTACCCGTGGCTGCTTGATCACAAAGTGTATTAATCTTGAATATTTACGCCTCTCTATTGTGACGTCATATTCAGTCAATGACAAGTTTTGTTACCATTGCAACTGAAATCAACAATTGACATCAACAGTCAATTAACTAATCCGTACACTGCGATTCGGTATTGAAAGGTCAAATCAAAGTTCATCGTCCGACTATGCTTTACTAGCATTGGTCAAAATTTCAATGAACTACGAGAAAATCTCTTCTCTTTCAGCCACGGCCAGAATGGGAGAGGATCGTACATTTTGGCTGAGGTTTGCGACGATGGGCCAATAGTTGCATATTTTTATCCTGACAGATATTTGATAACAATCGTTTGTTTCGGGAGTGTAGAAAATTCTTTGCCTTTCCCCCATGTTAACATTCACGAGACTTTTTCGTTTTAAGCTGACGTCATATTTAACAAATGACGTCATAGATGAAGTGAACATTCTTAGCTATTCATTAGGTAAGACACTTGCATGGATAAGATTGTGTAATATTGTGAGAGTTTGTATTTTTTAATGATTCTTTCAAAATCATGACGCTATTTTTACATTTGTTCATAAATACATGATACAGTATTGTAGGATCAACACTTAGGGTACATGTACATGTAAGAAATAGAAGATTGCTTTAGTCATACATGTAGTTCTGTTACAATGGTTACTGTCGATACTGATTTAATGACGATAACTAACTAGGATACAAAGCAGACTAGTAACTTTCCGGATATAAAGCAATCGCTTCTCAAGTATATTACACTTCTTACAGATTGTCGTCGCTCTGCGACGACTTCTAAAATGGAAGCGACCTGAACAAACATTCTTTGTACATGTACTTGTCACTTTAAAGCTTCTTAAGTATTACTCAAACAAATCCTCGTCCAGTAGCCCCGTTTTGAGCATCACCCATTTCACCTGAAGAATATTTTTAACCAACTCGTAGATAATATCAGGCGTATTATTTTTAGTTCTACTGGTCAGAAGTGCTTATGCGATAGTAATGCGTCCGGCGTCCGTCCGTCTGTCTGTCTGTAAACAATTTTTAAAAATGCTACTCCTCCTACAGTTTTGATCTGATTTCAATATTACTTGGCATATATAAGTAGACTACACTAAGATACATAATTCTGTGTATCGGTTTTTGATTTCGACGGACGGTGTTGGCGTTGTTACTAAAAATAGAAATTTCTGTAAAATTCTTTCAAAATGCTGCTCCTCCTACAGTTTTGGTCTGAATGCAATATAACTTGGCATACAGTAGACTATACTAAGGTACATAATTCTTTTTATCCGTTTTTGACTTCAATGAACATTTTTACCTTGGTTAATAAAGATAGCAATTTCTGTTACTCTCAAAATGCTACTTCAAATACAGTTTTAGTCTGATTATAATACAATGTGGCATGCAAGGAGACTACACTAAGAACATAAAGAAACTAATTCAAGGATCATTATTCTCTTTTTTTGCTAGTGTAAGTTTCAATTCCCAACTACTTAAGTACTTTCCTCTTCCTTTGCTATAAGTACAAACCAGTAGAGCTTCAGTCTCGACAGAGACTTCTGGTTATAGAGTAGGTTTGCATAATTAAATACAAAATCTTAATGGAATTGCTGTTGCCATTATTTGTGGTAGTCATAAAATCTGCAGGGGACAAGGTCCACAGTCTCTACCCGTATTTTTGTTATAGAAGTCGGACACTTGGCTTCCCGTGCATTATACCGTACGTTGTTAACTGCCTATTCTTTCGTTGTTAATATAACATATAGTGGTTTTCTGTTTATTTTTCTCTACAGTTAAAGAGACTCTGTTCATTTGATCATGACGCCCTTTGTTGTACCTGTAGTGGTGGAGTCACATCGCTCACCTCTATATACATGTATTCTCATGTTTAAAATGTATCCCGACGCTGCTTCCGTGAGCATCAATATTTTAATCCCGAACTTTGCACTTTTTGATGGAATAGATTGCAGACCCATCTCGCTTACTCTCATATCTCTTAATGAGTCATTTCTCTTCAGGTTCTTTGGATGGGACTGTATAAACCGAAGTCCTAACACGTAACATATACCTTCATGCTCAATGGCCCTGATTGCGGTGTGTAAGACATAACTTGCAGCTCTCCACCGGCAAGTAGTGGTGTCTCCAAATGAGTGAAAAATTCTTGAGAGATGTTAAACAACATACAATATATCACTCTCATTTCTCTCAACATTATCGAAATTAAACTTCAAACGCCTTTTCTCCCTCTCGACTCTCCTACTTTTTTGCCATCTCGTGCATTCTCTCTAATCTCTATTTCTAAACTAATGCAGGAAACAAAACACATCTTTCAGGCAACGAGGAAAATAAAATGTCTGTCTAGCAAGAAACTGCAGGTGTTGATACAGACGGTGCAATTAGGTAAAGATATACGTGAGATGTTGGAAGATGATGACAGGGGTGGCTCAGGTGCAGATGATGTGGATGTTGACTGTTCGGGTGGCCCGGAGGCAGATGGTGATGGCATCACAGATGGTTCGGTTCCAGGGTCCCACAGGAGAGCCATAAACTTAAAACTTCCAGGATCTATAAAGATTTTGTTTGGCATTATGGTTGGATGGCATTGAATAAGAAAATATCTATTGCAGAGCCGTACAATCTTTGATTGGACTTCATGTGAAACTTAATATCAATGCGTCCCTTACAGAAAGAGTCGCCTGCGTATCACAGTGTTTAGATCGTCTGTTTTAAAGCCGTTAGCAGTTGATCCTTGGTACATGAAGTTTCGAATCCTACTTTGGGACGTGTGGAGACCTTCAGACGAGATCGTGCAAAGCGAGGTCCCGTGTCGCAGTAGGTGCTGGCACGAAAATGATTCATCACTGCTCAATGGTCATTAGTGCCAAATATCGCCTTTTAACCGAAAAAAGGCGTCTCCAACGAGTGAACATTTCTCGACAATGATGTTCAACAACAAACAATAAATCATTCTTATAGGAAGATGAACAAGGCACGTATCCAGAATTTTTTTTCAGGGGGTCCACCCCAATCAAAAAAAAATCCAATCCCAGAAATTTCTTGACAAAAAAAAAAAAAAATAATAATAATAATAACAATTAAACTCAACCCAAACGACAAAAAAAAATTTCGATGGGGGGGGGGTTCTATGACTTCTATTGCCTTAAATCTTTAACTTTTCATACCCATTTCACATATATTCGCGTTTACCAGGGGGTGTCAGCGTTTTCCAAGGGGGTCCATGGTAAATTTTTTCTTGCTTTAGTATATATATTTTTTTAACCTTGTAAATTCCGGGGGGGTCCTGACCCCACCCCCTCCCCCTGGATCCGTGCATGGGAACACCCTGTGTTGGAGCAGCCGTATATGCAAGTTGTGGTCTTATGTTTTGCATCTCAGTGGCGTGCACAAGACTCTGGTGGAAAAGACGTTGCAGCCACAGGACAGGATAGGACACGTCACCCCATAGGTACAAGAAAATCTCACAGAGCTGTCCAGTAAACTGCAGGAGATCATTATCGCCTATCAGAATGTCCGAAACATTCAGTGACTATTTCTGTAAATTACTGAATTTTCATAAATTGCAAGATAATTGTAACGAAACCTTCTAGGGTTAGTTCTGTAAAAAATGATACGAACTAATAGATAACGAGATTTTTTGTTATACAGACATTATATTCTGTAATAATTAATACAAGACCTCTAATACAAGTACAGTCTATAAACAATTACGTATGAAACGGTATCATAGGGTTGGGTGGTGTAATTTCGACCACCTGGTTAATTTCGACCGTTCATATATACCGTAATATATTTTGTTTATGGCGTATAATTGTATATGTACATTTATGTTATGCAGAAAGAAAACGTATTTTTAATATATTGTGTCCAAAATAATTTTATTTCTATGAGCCTGTTTAAGATTGTTATTGGAAAATTACATCAAAGAATAGGCTTTATCATCGAAAAATTACAGACGAGTATATTTTTTGCCACCACGGCGAAATATTACCTCAGAAAAATCTTGCATGGAAAGACAATCAATGGATATCCCTGACGTGAGATTTATCAGATATAATTTTGAAAATGAAATTAATACCCTTTTAATTTATAGTATTTAGTTTTTATAAATTTTATTGCAAATCAGCTTAACAGAAATCGGCCGAAGTTATCCCTACATGAATACGGCGTCAGTGGGTAACTTCGAATTCGACCAATGTAAAATGACACAATTTACTATCTGTCACCAGAAAGAATTTAAGACCGTCCGGAAAGAATATTAGGATAAGAATTATGTACATTAAGACCTGGTAGAAACTAGTACTACAAATGTGAAAAATCATTTGTTTTATTTACATGCAGTTTAGATGCCTGTACATGTACATTTGTAGTATGCCTTAACCAATTGGCATATCGGCGTCATAAACACCTGGTGCACTGGATGTCTTCGAATTAGGTACATTTTGAAAATTGTCATTATTTTTGATCAGTGATTTTACTCGATCTTTTTATTCTGTACAGCAGAAAAATTTAAATAATATTTTTAAACTATATTAGAGCTGACGCCAATTATTTCCTTTGTATTGGCTCAACGGTCGAAAATACCCCGTGTGCGGTCGAAATTACCCAACACACATATCTTGTAAATCGAACGCATTTATTTCATATTATGATCAAAAATATATACAAAATCGATGTAATCTGAAAGATAAAAGGTATTTCGAAGGTAAAAAAGGATCCAGTTAAAGTTGTAACATAACATAACAGTGAAATACTTTAACAAATCCTAAGTACAAAAAAATAATCGGTCGAAATTACACCACCCTACCCTAGTATTAAAATCCAGAGTGTGCTATTGACATTAATATAACTCGATTTGGCCCTGATCCCCCTAAGTATATCCTCTCTATTAAAGTAGAAAGTAACGGCTCCCTAAAAGATTCTCACCGGCCAGGTTCTACAGACCTGGTATGCACATTAATAACCAAGTCAGGCAAAGGAAAATAATTCGATTGATTAGGAATTTTTCACTCGTATGGAGATACCACCACTCGCTGCGTGGATTATTAAAAAAGCGTAAACTAATCAAATCCAGGTTATATCGAATAATTTGACCAAGAATTAGAGTCGTCATTCCTTAAGTGTTCACTTCAAGCTTTCCCAAGCTGGTCCATGCTTTTGATAATCATGCAAAACAGCTCTGGTATCTGGTAGGGAAGGGAGGCACAAGACTTTAGTAGTCCTTCCAGCAGGTCTGGATTGCTACGGTGGTCTCTGAGCTGTCCTTCTTGTCAGTTTCTCTGCCTCGATACGCCTTCATTTTTGATAACTTGTATGTTGTTTAACGTCACTCGAGTATTTTTCACTTATATGGAGACTCACCGCATGCCGGTATAGAGCTGCAAATTTTGTCGGTAATTACGGAATATACTTGGCACTAATGACCATTGAGCAGGGAGGGATCTTTTTCTTGCCAGCACCTACTGCGAGACAGGACCTCGGTTTATACGGTCTCATCCTATGGACCGGTCTCCACGTCCCACAGTATAGGATTCGAACCCGCGACGTAAGGATCAACTCCTTGCTTCGCGACTCAAGAACAGACACACTAACCACTTAATTCGGACTTCCCAAATTTGTTCTCCGTCTGTGGTTTTATGTACAGTTGTAACTCATTCAAACTGATGATCATCAAAATCGATGAGATAAAAAAAATTATTTGTCAATTAAAACATTCACACAAAATGACTATAAAATATTTACGAACCAAAATCCTGACGAAAATTATTGTTTGATCGTTTTTGGAGATACACTCCCTCCAATTATTAACACTTCCTGGATTGGGCTTCCGTTGGCAGGGACAGTTCTTTCAGGTTTGTGTGATTGTTTTGAGTTTGTGTATCTAACTGGTTTCACATCGTTATTTTGAGATGAAGGGGTTGATGACTACTGACACCAACTTCAAAAAATAGCTTGGTTGCGTCCTCCCGACCGACTGATAAGTCTTGACGGACGTATTGATTCAAGATTACATCTTGCTCTGTATTTCGTGCATGGCTGAATAATTACGGACATGTAAGAACTTTCAAACACCTCGTATTCAACAAGTAATGATATTTACTGATTTTGAATATCAATTCATTGGTTATTTTTTGGAAATTGAAAAACTTTCGACTTCCCAGTAATTTCATGGAATTTTGATGACTTTTTGTCAAGGTGCGAGAATAAACCTGCATTGTTTGCATGAAATCCACTGCATCATGAAATTTGTGTTTATCAGTCTATTTACACTGAATGAAAGTATCTTGGTTTTCTTTCTGCTTTTTGTGACAAATCTTGCAATTGAAATGGATTCACAATCCTTTTAGCATTTAAATCTTGCGATGGTCGATGTGAAATCATTTAGCAAATATGTACTAAAATGAGGCTATATCGGCTATTAGAACACTTTACTCAATAATTTTCAACAATGGATAATGCGTAAAAATCCCGCGGACGAAGCCCCAAATAATTATAGTTATATATCACTATATACTGTACGTGTACAACGATGCGCTAATTCATGAATACTGCTTAGAAATAATGTATAAGTAGAATATACGACACAAACATGTATAGCGCTAATTCATGATTATGCCAACAACTCTATATCCATTGACTGCGCTAAATTTTTAACACGCCAAATTTTGTACACGTATACTTTTCATTCCCGAGTGTAACGAGATCCGAATCATGATGCAAATGATCGATGAATGCCAAAATCTTTGTAGAATCTATAGCTATGTTAATGTATAGTTTATTGATGAAAAGAATCACCCCCCCCCCCCATATAAAATAAACAAATAAAAAGGATGTGCAGTGGAAATTACCTGTAGATTTTGTAGATTATCAAGTTCAATTTTAGGAATCGAGTTTGGATGCCAAAAAGGTGAAATACACGTTATGTATATTTTCAAAGGAATTGTATGGAGTCAAGCTCTTGTAACAATATTATGAAAATATTCAACTGTAAACGAAACTAGATTGCCACCGGAAACGCCTGGATCCTGGTAGTCAAGTATCGGTTGTCAAGGACAACCACACTTCTCCCTTGGAAACTAAACCGCGTAAACGTTGGGTCTCCACTTCAGTAGGTACAGTCTGTTGTCCATTTAAGCTATCACAATGAACATGTATACTGTAACGTTTTTCGCCGTTACGAGTTCGTAAGATAGGATAAATTAATTACCAGTATTTATTACTAAATATGGTATTCAATACATAGTGTAAGCCTGGTCACGGCTAAGATCTGTTCTTATATAATTTCTGTAAGGGAAATAAAGTTTTCAAAAATTATATTCGGATATCCCAAAATTTAATAATGATATTTGATAAAATTAACAACACTTTATTTTTAAAAGTATAGTCACACAACGTCACTTGCTAGATTTACAGGACCTCTGAAGTTCAGATAAAGTTAGAGTAATTTTCTAATGCGAAATTCATAACTCATGATATTTCAATTAAAGTACCTGGAAGCGACTAAAGTTGAATAAAAATAAATTCTTCTATCCTGTCTGACTACCAAAGTGACTCAAAAAATTTCCACGTCCGTCCACTATAATCTAAAAATTCCAACTGACTTCTAAAACTAAACGTTGACGCAAAAGTAAACAAAAAAAGTTACATCATCCCCTCATTACAAAAGATTCGTCCTCGAAACTTGGGGATATAAATAATTTTACACATTCAAATTCATTAACAAATACAATTTCCATAACATTTACACACCGTTCACGGTAGCTCAGTCGGTAGAGCGCTCGCTCCGTGATCGGGAGGTCGTGAGTTCGTATCTCGGCCGCGACTGATCCAGTCGATAAAACGGGTAGCCTTCGCCATGCGCTCGGCACTTTGAAGTGAAAGTTGCGGGTCTTTCGGATGAGACCTTAAAAACCGAGGTCCCGTGTCAGGGGCAGGCTATGGCATGATAAAGATCCCTCACTGCTCAATTGACCTGAGTGCCGAGTAAAGGTCAAAATTTGAAGCCCTTCACCGGCATACGGTGACGTCTCCATATGAGTGAAAAATTCTCGAGAGGGACGTTAAGCAATATACAATCAATCAATCAATCATAACATTTACAAATGGAGTTTTATGAAGAGACTTACTTTTACAATCGACGATTGACTTTTACAATTTATACATAGACCTACTCCATTACTTAAAATGTAAAAGTCAGCTGTCGAATGTAAAAGTAACTCCTTTAATAGCAATTTCTGTATCAAATACACTTGTCAACTGTTCAACAACAGTTCAGTAACACATACAATATGAAATACACGTAGATTTTCGTAAGAAAGAGTAGTCCGTCTGCGTTGCTGCGTTAACTGTGATCTTGGCAAGTAAATACTGATTCTTTGCGCCGAGGAAGTAAAAAAAAAGGATTGAACGAAGAAAGGAAAAACCAGCAGGTTGGGAAGGTCCCGCAGGTCCCTCCAAGCAGGTACTGTTCCTGGCAGCAGATGGTAGGCTGAGGTCAAGAGGCTCATCTTGGGCATCTTGTTTGCTGGTCTTTTGTTTTCAATGACAGACTTATAACCTTATCTCCGATTTTTAAAAAAAATCTTCTCAAGAACAACTGGGACAGAAAACCTGAAAATTATATGGAAGCATCCTAGGGTAGTGTAGATTCTAAATTGTTCAAATCATGACCCCCGGGGGTTGGGGGCAATAATAGGGAATCAAAGTTTTACATAGAAATATATAATAAGAAAGTTTTACATAGAAATATATAATAAGAAAATTCTTTAAAAAATCACGGGGCCAGAAAAATTAAAACTTATGTGAAAACACCCTGGGGTAGTATAGATTGTTCAAATCATGACCCCCGGGGGTTGGGGAGGGGCCATAATTTGGAATCCAAGTTTTACATGGAAATGTATGGGAAAAATCTTCTCAGGAGCTACTGGGCTAGAAAAGCTGAAACTTATTTAAAAGCATCTTTGGATCGTGTAGATTTTAAATTTGAAATGTCCAATTTATGACCATTGATGGTCATTGACTTGTCGGGTAGGGTGGAGTCACAATATACATATATTGACTGAGTTCGAGGGCAACATGCGTTTTGTCGGACCCAAGAACCAACTGTCTACCTGAGGCCGAATGCAGTCAGTTTGGTTCGAGGGTCGACAAAACGCATTTTGCCCCAGAGCATAGTCAATGTTTTGTCATACCTTTCATTTTAATTATCTTTTGACACACATGTATTTTGTTCTGTTTTCCGTAATGTCACATCATGTCCGTCGACGTAAGCGGTTCAACATCTCATCGACCGATCCAAAATCTCACTCAAAGGTCAAACATTTTATGCCCGCTCATCAAAACATTAGAAATGATAAGACTTTATTCGTATAGACTTGTATAGGAACAAAAGGTATTAAAAGGGGGAAATCTGATTTAGGAACAACGTGGTCAAAGCAATTCAGGTGAGCCATGGGCCTCTTGTTTCAGTTGATCCTTCCTGTTTTTTGGTTCAGAATAATAGCAAAAGGAACAGAAGTCTCTGTCACCATGGATATTCCTCTTGCGAGGAGACGTTTTGTGTTTTGAAAAAAAAAACCTTCGTCCACAGCCATCGCATTGATGCAGTGGTTCCTCAGACGGAGAGAGGTATCTAAGATATCTGTGGACACTAATAAAACAATGAAATACAAAAATATTCTCCAGATTTCTCCATCATTTGAAATTTTACTGTGTTGCAGAGTTTACGCGAAGCACTAATATTTCGCGGTATTTTCTCGAAAAAAAAATTCACAGCAGCATGCATCACAATTCATTATAAATACATAAGATTACATGCACACACTTTTTTAAAAATCGCTAATTCGTTCGGAAATGGTATGGTCGTACTAATTGATAAAAGGAAAGAAACGTTCTGATCATGAAAAACAGAGAAAATTCTGACCGAGAGTCGAACTACTTTAAAACATTTTTGATTTATCTGGTTTTTATACCCCCCGCTTGAAAAGCGGGAGGGTATATAGTAATCGTTAATTCCGTCCGTCCGTCTGTCTGTCCGTCCGTCCGTCTGTACGTCCGTCCGTCCGTCTGTTACGCTTTTTCTCTTATCCGCAACTCCTCTTATACTACTGAGTGAAATTTAATGAAACTTTCACAGAATCTTTATTACATATTGCCATTGTGCACCTCCTATTTTACTTTTTTATTCGACACGTATTTTAGGTTTCCCAGAGCAAAACATGGACATTGCCATTTTTTGTTTACCCATGACGTCACATAATAGAAGCTTCTGGATAACATTTGATTGGAAGAGTTATTCCTCTTTACACATTACCGTAAAACAATATAGCAAAACATCGACATTATGGGAGGCGGGGGGTATCATTTAGTGAGCTCATTGCTCACAGTACCTCTAGTTTGATCGAGTTACCGCATTACAAACAAAAAAGAAACTTCAGAACAGTAAAATAGTTTAAAGAGTTCTTGAACATGCTGAAGTTTCAAAATTTTCAGCAATTTATTTACATAACTTAAATGACTTCGGTACGATGTTACATGTATGTTTAACTTACAGTGCTTACATAATTCTAGAGCCGTGGCTCTATAGGAAAGACATATTTAAATATTTTTCATCAATAATATTAACCGGTACATTGAATCACAGGAGTTCGCGTACCTATCAATTTTGCCGAAATATTCGGTAAATAAAAAAGATACGTAATACCTATAATAATAACACAAGGAGTGCAACCGTTTTCCGCAACGCCATGGCGTGACGTCACGGGCGGTCCATTTACCCGAAAGGAACAAAAAAAACCCAATCATACACAGTTAAGTAGAGCTAACGGTATTACGTTTAGATACGAGTACAAGTACTTGTACCTCCCCGTTTTAAATTTTCTTGAATGTCTACTAACTTGTCTCTGGTTTCTTTTCGTATATGACCTCAATCATCTAGATTAGCATTTCAGGCAGTTTTGTTCCTTTTTGGGTAAATGGATGCGCCCGTGACATCACGTCATGGCGTCGCGGACAACGGATATTTGAGCGAAGTTGTGGAGAAATGTCACCGCTGCTGCTGCAAAACATGCGTTTGAAATCATATGCATTAAGAGCCATAAAGAATGGTCCCTTCCAAAAAGATTGGTTTGTGTTTTATAATTTTCGATTGAAGATTAATTGTGCGACAGCCTTGATATTAAGCGAGGGGTTCCCAGGTGACCTAAAATGCGTTGCACTCCTTGTGTTTTTATTATACGTATTACGTATTTTTTATTTAATGAAAATTTCGGTATAATTGATAGGTACGCAAACTCCTGTGATTGAATTGTGAAAACAATTTGTCTTTCTTCCGTCATGCGTAAACACTGGCGAGGGTGTAGGAGATAATTGATTTATTACTCAAGGTGAAGCCCTAGATATTAAATGCTATAACTTTTTGAATTGAAAGACGGTAGAATTTTTTGATTCAAGTTTCAGTTGGAGAGAATTTGTGTTTAGATTTTCTAATAAAAACATCTTACTGTGTCGGCAAAATTTTTATTGTGTCGCATGCATGAAATATGAATCGTTACTGTTTCGGAGAAAATTTTACTGTGTAGGGAGCAACACAGTAAAACAGCTCATGGAGAACCCTGATTCTTACGAGCACAATCATGCACATTCCATCATTTTGTTACAATTTAAGGTCTTGAACATCATCGGACGCTATTTTGTGGTCTTGGTATTTTCCATACAAGTCAACTGGTAAAAGGGGTTCACGACAGAACATCATAAAACACGGAGATTCCTTAGTGCTCTCTTGGATAGAAGATCTGTATGCTAACATCACAAATATGGTAGTTCCCGACAGGAAGTTTGGGTTGACACTTGGGCAACAGATTTACAGGACCCCCGAAATTCGCCGTTACGAGTTCGTGAAATAGGATAAAATTTTCATTAATTTCTAAAATGGTATTTACTAGTATAAGCCTGGGGCTCGTAACATAAAGCTTGCAAAGTTTTTGACTTAAGTATGGTCATAAGTACGTTTTAGGCACAATCTTAGGACCTGCCTAAGTACTACTTAAGTATGTCTTAAACCGTACCATAAAGCGAACTTAGGAATGTCTTAGCTAAGTCAAACTTATGTTCAAAATATTTCTTATGAATCACCATATATTTTTTCATTTTATTCAGATATATTGCTACAAAATGATTCGGGTACGTTTTAATTAAATATCTATAAAGGTTAACGTCCTTACCTATCGTTTTAGTTATGTAAGATTAGATTTTGTATTAAAGATATAATTTAATTTGCTTTAAATACACTGCATATTTGATTCAGAAAAAATACTGAGCGGTCACAAAACGGTGATCTGTGGTTCATTGTAAATGTATGACTATTGTTTATCCCCCGAAGCTGCGATGTTTTCAGTTACCGTTTATTGTTCTTTTGTTTTGACAAATGTTCACTTGCTTTGTTATTCTCGTAGACATGACAAAATAACCGAACGTCTGTCTACTTTAAATTAAAACTCTAAAAAATTGCAAAAAATTTTTAATCCCCCCCCCCCCCCCCCAGATGTGTCTCAGTCCATGTCAGCAAGCAAAGATTGGAGTAGTTATAATTATTTACAATTACATCAAGAGTGGAAATTCTTTCAGGATATCTTTTTTCCATTTACCCCCCTCTCTCTCTCTCTCTCTCTCTCTCTCTCTCACCCACCTAGATCTGTCTCTTGATCAATCGATCGAACTCTAGGAAACCCTGTCGAAATATGCGCTTGCATTCTACATTTATTTTAATTTACAGACGCTCTTTATTAGTTTTTTTTTGGTCATCATCCCCTTACTCCCCAACATTTTTCTATGTTTAAAAATCTTTGTCATCTCATATTTTCAAAGTCAACATACAGATCCATAAATAAGACTATTACTGTACGTGTTCAATTTGATTAGTGGATTAGTGTTTATATCGATCTAGGTAGGTTTTGATTTTTTTGTTTTGAACATATTTTATTGTATAATTTATACAATGGGATTGGTTACAAGTTCTTGCAACTTAAAAAAAAACTTCTAGGTAGGTCCCACTAATTTCAGAGGTATCCCCCAAATTAAATTTTGCATTTTCATGTACGATGTCTTTAGAGTAATAGTGGAATCATTGATCAGTACCCCCCCCCCCCCCCACCCCGACGCAAAAAATTCTCATAATAGTATTTAATAGGAATTATTATTTTCTTTAATGCATATAATGAATAGAGGAATGCTTTAACATAGAAAGTCAGCACAAAATAGTTTTGAATAGATGTATAAGAAAGTTAAGATATACTTAAGTCACCTTTTCCGATCGCCTAAGTGTTGCTAAGATTGCCAAATCTTAGCACGCCTCTAGTTACGGTCTGAAGTTTTAGACTGTACTTAAGTCCTACTTAAGCACGGCCTTAAACTTAAGTAGCCTTTATGTCACGACCCCCTGGTCGCGGCCAAGAGTGGTCTTATAATTTTTAGTAGCAAAATATGAGTAAACCAGGGGCTCGTAACATAAAGCTTGCTAAGTTTTTGACTTAAGTAGGGTCGTAAGTACGTTTTAGGCACAATCTTAGGACCTGTCTAAGTACTACTTAAGTATGTCTTAAACCGTAACATAAAGCGAACTAAGCGAGGTCTTAGCTAAGTCAAATTTATGTTAAAAATATTTCATATGAGTCAACCAATGGATTTTGATTTTATATAGATATATTGCTAAAAGTTATTCAGTTAGGGTTTTAATTAATTACATATTAATGTTGACGTCCTTGCCTATCGGTTTAAGTTATTTTAGATTAGATTTCGTATTAAAATTATAATTATGTTATGAATTGTTCGGAATGTTTGGAAACAAATACCGCAAGGTCAGAAAGTGTCGATTTGTGATTCATTGTAAATGTACGACAATTGTTTTATCACATGAGATGTTTTCAGTTTACCTTTTGTAACTCTTTTTGTTTTGACAAATGTTCACTTACCCTGTTATTATCGCAGACAAGAAAAGATAATCACCCTTTATCTACTTAAAATTGAAACTCTAAAAAGTTCATTACATGTTGAATTTCTGCTATGTATTATCAGGCCATGCATGTCAGAAGCAAAAACTGCAGACGTTTTATGATATACTCATTTGCAATTTAATCAAGGATACAAAAAAAAATAGGGATTTTTTTTTCACATGTCTCCACTTAACAGCAATTTTCTCTCTCTCTCTCGAACTGTAGTGAGCCCTGTCTAAATCCGCACTTCTCGCGTTCTACATTTATTTTATACTTTACAGATACTTTTTATAATATTACTGTTACTGTCATCACCCTCTTTCTTTTCTGTTAATAACAAATTATTTCAACTCATATTTTCAAAGTGAACATACAGATCCATGGTTTATTACTGTCTTCAATTTATTTCTATAACCGAGACCCCACTCATTTCAGACGTATCCCTAAAATTAAATTTTGTATTTACATGAATGCTGTGTAGGGAGTGATCCCTAAAATTATTTTTATTTATTTACATGACTGTATGCTATGTTGGGAGTGATATTGGAATCAGTGATTAGCCCCCCTTCCCCACGAAAAAATAAAATTCTTAAATCATGCAGCGTCAAATAGAGATAATTATTTTCTTTAATATATATTATGAATAGAGAAATGTTTTAACATCGAAAGTCTACATTAAATAATTCTAAATATATGTACAAGAAAGTTAAGATATACTTAAGTCACCTCTACCGACTGCCTAAGTTTTGCTAAGATTGCCAAATCTTAGCACGCTTCTAGTTACGGTCTTAAGTTTTAGCCTGTACTTAAGTCCTACTTAAGTACGGTCTTAGACTTAAGTATCCTTTATGTTACGACCCCCAGGTTTTTATGAAAGAAATCAACAAGCAGATAATAAAGTTTTCAAATTAATATTCTGATAGATATTCCAAAATTTAATAATGATATTTAACAAAATTAACAAAATTTAATGAATTCATATTTAAAAGTATGGTCACACAACGTCACTTGCTAGATTTACAGGATCCCCCGAAGTCAGATAAAATTAAAGTAATTTTCTAATGCCAAATTTCATATGTAACTTATAAATAATATATATTTCTATTAAAGTACTTTGACATTTCACAGATCGTCTGGGAGCAACTAAAACTGAATTAAAAAAAAATTCCACAAATTTATCCAACAAACTAGACAGAAAAGGTTATTAATTATGGTTTTTATTTTGAATGAATCAAGTTATATTTTTTTAAAATATATATAAATAAGGGCGACTTTATCATATGCATGACCTTCAAAGGTTTCTGTAATTTAAATTGTTACCATACATAATGATGTTCGTTTTTATATACTGTTTAGTTTAAAGCGTTAACAAAAATATTGAAAAATCGTAAAAATCAGCCGTTAATGAAGTATAACAAGACATATCTCAGAAGCGTATTTGGTCTTTTGGAAAGATGATAAAATGCAGAAAAATAAAGAATTAACCACAGAAAAACATGTTTTAAATTTAAAATTATAATATTGAATGGATGAAGGAAAACAATATTGATGTTCTTACAGGAAAGACAGATAAATCAAGCAAAAATATTAAAATACATGTCATTAATAAAACGTGGGATAACTTTCACAGTTTTACCAATTTCAGATGCTGTAACAAATGTTTCAGGATACAATAAATGATAAATTTTTTGCTCTATCCTATTACAAACATTGAGTGAATTAGCACAAGGCAAGCCATAAATCTTTGGAATACAGTTTTATAAACCAATCTGAAAATAAAAACGTAATGCAATGAGCAATAGAATAAGATAATCTTTTGTTCAAAGAACACGGGGCAAGAACATGTACTGATTATGAGTTAGATTAAATTCTTATAAATATTCATTTATATTAAACGTCACACATACCTGGAGGTGTATAACCGGAGGGCTTTTTGACATTAACAAGCAATATTCCTGTAGTTTTATCAGCACTGTCATACAGCAGAGTTTCACCATATAAGAGTTTATGTCCTTGTAAGAAAAGGCGGGATTTGCGCTGGTTAGAATGGAAAAGACAAAGCGCCTGCCGTCGAGTTCCCTGTAACATTGAAATTCAGCGAAGGAGGAGAAACACTCTCTAATAGCAGCAAACTGGAAGGGATCCTCAACAATCGTGGAGTATAAAACTTGTTCGCCGCCTGTCTGCTCAGCAACAGCCATGGATAAGACCAACATTTCTGAAAAACATCACATAAAAGTAATTAAGGTAGATTTCTGATCTGACAAGAGAGATTTAAAGAACATTTTACATTAAATAGATGTTATTAATATACATGTAGTTACACCAAGAAACATTGCATATCCTTCCCATTTGCAAAAATCAGCCATAACGGAACTGTTATAGTACATTTAAATTTAACAAGAAATCTGTGAGCGAATGCTCACTAGTAATACCCCCGCTCTGATGTAAATTTTGTTAATATATATACGCAAGTTCAATTACAGGCAGATATATGAAGTTGACATTAGATTCATATCAAAATTAATCCCACCATATGGCATGCCTCAACAAAGGGTGTAATAAAATTTCAAGCTACCGCTATGAATAGCTAATGAGAAAACTGTGACGAAAATTTGTTATGTGTAAAACAGACAGATGCACAGACAAATAGGAAGTTGATATCGAATTTGAAAAGAATGTATCCCAAGATATGGCATACCTCAAAAAAGATTTTGTTAAAATTTCAAGCATCTGCAACGAGAAGTTGCAGAGAAAACTGTGACGAAAATTTCTAATGTATGAAACAGACAGATGCACAGACAAACAGGAAGTTGACATCGGATTTAAGTGAAAATGTATCCCACCATATGGCATGCCTCAGAGAAAATTGTGTTAGAATTTCAAGCATCTACGATTGGTTGCTGATGTGACGAAAATTTGATATGTATGAAACGGACAGACGCACAGACAAACAGGAAGTTGACATCAGATTTGAGCGAAAATGTATCCCACCATATGGCATGCCTCAGAGAAGATTGTGTTAAAATTTCAAGCATCTACAATGAGTAGTTGCTGAGAAAACTGCGACGAAAATTTGTGATGTATGAAAAGGACAGACGCACAGACAAACAGGAAGTTGATATCGGATTTAAGCGAAAATGTATCCCACCATATGGCATGCCTCAGAGAAGATTGTGTTAAAATTTCAGCATCTACGATGAGTAGTTGCTGAGAAAACTGTGACGAAAATTTGTTTCGGACGGACACACAGACACACGGACACACAGACACACGGACACACGGACAGACACACAAGGGTAAAACAGTATACCCCCCTCTCCTTCGGAGCGGGGGTATAATTATGAGAAAATACAGAGACGTATTACCGGTAAGCAAATTTTAATTCGGCAATAAGACCCCCACCCTGCAAATACAATTTTTCTGAATATCTTCTTCAAGAAATGACGAGTTTGTCGATCTTTAAGTAAGAATAATGATCGCTTTTTAGAAATGTCGATGCTTAGAGAATATTGCTTTGCGGAAGGAAAAGGCACACAATTGGCATATTTATCATTTTTCACGATGAAACATAAAGTTTTTATCTCAAGTCGACAGTTCTATTTTTTTTTCATTAATTTAAAAATGAAAATGCCTAATCTAATTAAGTATAAAACTAAAGCCTATCAATGTTTATGAAACAAGTCAGCCAAACAATGACCCAATGTATCTTCTATTCAACCTCCTCATAAAGAGAACGAAATATACTACAGTTGTGACGAGAAAGAAACTTATTCCCAGAGTATGGGTCTAAGTGATACTTTTAGCCTTTATTGAAAATCGTGCAATTGAGAAGTTAACTTGAATTTTTCGAAAAAGTAAAGGTTTAATGCAATAGTCTGAAAACATATTGAATTTTACAGGGTAGAAACAAAAATTACCATATTTTGTGATTCAACAGAAACTGTCACTGTGGCACTGGTATTACACGAATCCCTTGCTGCTACACGCACTAGGTAGTCCTTTAGAACTGTAGCTCTCTGCATCTTTTTTGCGATCTTTACTTGTCCTTTAAAAATGCATTAAATATGCCGAATTTCTTTACACATGCCATTTTTTTTAATTGGTTAGTGACACTTTGCAAATACTTCAATCTTATTTGGACACTACCAATTGTCGGACATGTTTTTGAATATAATACTTATGCTAAAAACGCATGCCTAACATATACCTATTCCGTCCACGACAAAGTATTGAGGGGAGTAATTAAATGCAGGACTGGGGTGCTCCATTACGGTGAAGGTAACATCCTCGGCGTAGTCTACCCCTTCAACCTCTAACATCATCACAAAGTCACCAACTGCTAAATGGTCAGGGATCTCAGCCGATTGATTTTGGTTGTTAAAAGACATTGGTGTATCTGAAAAATTTTACATTTTGAAATAAACACAACGTTTAACCCTCAAATCGTAGTTCCGAATACTTGAAATATTTCACATTTCGAACACATTTTTAAAAAAAATAGAATCTTTGTATTTCATTTTTCTTTTAACCAAAACTAATTAAAGTATTTCAAAATTAATGAAAACGTCTTATCTACGTGGAATCATCACTACATTAGACCCTTACCAAAATCGAATTAATAAATTGATTGTGTTCTTTACTTTCTTAAAAAATGAGAATAAGGAAAATTCATGATGAAAATATATAATATAATTGATAATAGTAAAGGTAAGATAATTAACTCATCTTATTTTTTAAATTAAAATGGCTTTAACTTTATTGGGCTATTAAGTGATTAGCCTTTATCTTCTTGTATACTTTTCCAACGAGAAAAAGAATTTTTATTTCATTTCAAACTTTTGATCTTTATAAACTTGAGATCTTGTGCACCTACTTTCATAAATATAATAGACAGTTTAAATCCTACTAAATACCAGTACTAATACTCTCTATAATTCATGTGCATTTTTCAAATTTTTCCTTCAGATTTTTAAAATTTCATTTTGAAAAAAAGCCATTATAACCCTCAATATAAATTTTAAAAGCAAATGAAAATCCAATATATGGTACCTCCGAATAAGAAATTGAAAGATTCGTGTAACAACGTTGCATATTTATTTAGAAAATTTTATTAATTAAATAACACACAAGAAATAGTCGTAATTTCATTTAACGCTCAGTTCTTTGCCATTGGAAGAGATGATGAACAGATTTTTATCATTTTGAAAACGTATGTGATCTTACTTTCCTCAAGGCAAGCTTTAATAGCATAAGCGGTGGTATTGACTACAGTTCCCTGGGTTTTCCAGTCGAACAAATCCCCTCTGATTAAATTTCTAGCAGAGTACGCTTTTAACCCCTCAGCACAAGGTCCTATACAATTTCCATTTGTGATTATATTGCCATCATCATTGTCTGCCAGAGAGCGCCTATAAATACACATTTATCAATAAATTAAGTAAAACATCAAAAAAGGGTTTGTATAATACAGTTAAGCCTCGTTATCGTGATAAAGATAATGCAGTCAAGCCTAGTTAACTCGTATTAGATTTAACCCAGATATCCAAGAATTCAAGAAAAAAAACCTCAACTCTATTTAAAATTGAAATAAAAGTGTTAAGAAAGAGGCAAAGGTGTTTGGCCTCTATGCAATCTTGTCCTCCCTGTAGCATAAAAACATATGGGAAAATGTCGACATACTTAAATAAATGTACATAAAAAATGAAATTACTTTCCAAAGCACTTCAAACCCTGACTTAACATATTTTTCACTTTATGAGTAAAAAATATCTAGTTTACACAGTAAAACCAAAATAATCAAAATAATAATTGAAAAAATCCAAAGGATGAATGGATCTTACCACCCAATTAAGTCACCGTCTAGAACAGCAATCCTTTCATATTCTACAACTGTGTAGGTAGTCGTATTGACACCTTTAAAACAAAGGAGACATTTAAGCATATGTATGATATTTTTTTCTTTTCTAGAGAAACCAATATAAGGTTCCTATTCACTTATGTGAATAAAATTTTGTATAAATAAAAACCAATATCATTCATTGAAAATCCTAAATATTGCTCTGTTCAACTTAAAAATATAATTTGATTTACAAGCAAAAACATTTTCTTTTATTTTTCAGAACTTGATGAAATTAATACCTTCAACATAAAGTGTGTTGAAAGCTACCAGCTTATAGTTATTGCCAGAAGGTCTCCACACCATAAAATCTATCCATCCAGACCTCGAATAGGAAAACTCCCACGACGTAATGCGTGAGCAAGATGTTATTCGGAATACAAAATCCGTCATCAGGTACATCATTCCTAAAAGTAAGATGTAAGAAATCAAAAATAAGCTTAGTATAAAAAGAGAAAGTTTTCCAAACAGAATTGAAAACAGGAATGTTTGGTAATAAGTACCTCTAGATCCGCTTGTGTATGCCGTTAGATCCTCGGGGTAAAGATAAATTAAGCTGTTTAGACATGGAGCAACTAGAAAATGAGGAATATATATATATATATATATATATATATATATATATATATATATATATATATATATATATATATATTACTTTTCTTCAACCATTATTTAACAAGAGGCCCATGGGCCACATCGCTCACCTGAGCACTGTGGCTAGGAAAAAGCAGAATTGGCCATGGTTTATACTCGAAAAGCCTAAATCCAAAACAAGTCCCAAGACCAATCATGGCTTTGCTATTCTTGAGAAGAATACTTTTAAAGAATTTTCCTATATATTTCTATGTAAAACTTTGGTCGGCCATTTTGGCCCTGCCCTACCCCGGGGGTCATGATTTGAACAAACTTGAATCTACACTACCTGAGGATGCTTCCATATAAATATGATCAATTATGGCTTTGCTATTTTTGAGAAGAAGTTTTTTAAAGAATTTTCCTATATATTTCTATGTAAAACTTTGGTCGGCCATTTTGGCCCCGCCCTACCCCGGGGGGTCATGAGTTGCACAAATTTTAATCTACACTACCTGAGCATGCTCCCATATAAATTTGAATTTGAATAAACTTGAATTTACACTACCTGAGCATATAACCATATAAATATGATGAATTATGGCTTTGTCATTCTTGAGAAGAAGATTTTTAAAGAATTTTCCTATATATTTCTATGGAAAACTTTGGTCGGCCATTTTGGTCGGCCATTTTGGCCCCGCCCTACCCCCGGTGTCATGATTTGAACAAAGTTGAATCTACACTACCTGAACATGCTTCCATATAAATATGATGAATTATGGCTTTGTCATTCTTGGGAAGAAGATTTTTAAAGAATTTTCCTATATATTTCTATGTAAAACTTTGGTCGGCCATTTTGGCCCCGCCCTACCCCGGGGGGTCATGATTTGAACAAACTTCAATCTACACTACCTGAGGATGTTTCCCCATAAGTTTCATCTTTCCTGGCACAGTAGTTCTTGAGAAGATTTTTAAAATATGCCACTAAATTTTAATTTATTCCCAATTATCTCCCCTTGAGTGAGGGCGTGTTCATTTGAACAATTTGAGTTCATTTGAACAAACTTGAATCCCCTTTACCCATGGATACTTTGTGGCAAGTTTGGTTGAAATTGGCCCAGGGGTTCTTGAGAAGAAGTCGAAAATGTGAAAAGTTTACAGACAGACAGACGGACGCCGGACAAAATGTGATCAGAAAAGCTCACTTGAGCCTTCGGCTCAGGTGAGCTAAAAACTGCTGAAAAATATTTATTTTTTATGGGTGTTGACTTGAGTAAAATTAGATTTCTATTACTACTGTCATAATAATGTAGGAATTATAGCATATTTATAGGGATATTGATTTTTATTCTTATGAATAGTTTCGCTTACCGACCCCTTTATTTTTCAAAGATACCCCAGTAGTTGTGACAATTTTTGGAGTTGGACACTTGCTAAGAGCCTCAACAACTGAGGCTTCGATGGAAGGTAAATCTTCGTAGGAGGAGGCGAAGAAGTAACGGTTAATGTCATCAGCTGTTTTCTTATATTCCTTGGAAAAACTGCTGTTAATGTCTTAAAGAAAAAAAACGTATATAGTTATCTTGTGCATTTATTGAATTCAAGTGCATTTATCAAACTCAGAATGATATCATATATATGTTCATGATCACTATGAGAGAGATAAAGTTATCAGTATGCAAAACGGCACTTAATTAGTATAAAAAACGCATGTAGCAGTGACTCTCTTTTACCGATTGAATATATCTGGTTGGGCCAATCTGCTGTTATGACTGCTCCTTGTAGCGATGCACCAGCTCTTATTCCGTCAACTGAGAAAACGTAATAATTTGCGGCATCAGCACGATCGCCATTGTCCTCCGTGAAGTAAACGGTCCGTGCATAGGCCAATGCTCTGTCTACGAGGTTAATTGGGTTTACACCTTCTTGTATCCTCATAATGGCATTACTTACTTCATCAGCGGTTGTGTATGTATCAAGGTCAAACTGCTTGTATCCTTTATAGTCGTATGTCATGGCACCAATACGGATAGAGTCTGATGCTACATTAAGTTGACGGGCTATGTTAGCAAAAAAGCTTTTTAGGTAAACAAAATTGGAGCCAGCAGAAGAACTTGATGCTTCCAGCATGAATAATATATCCAGTTTGCAATCTAAAACATGTAAATATTTCATATTTAATAGTTCTGTCTTAAGTTGTTACAAGTTAACCATTTTTTTCATTATAAGTATGTTGAATGGGTTGAAGGTTTCCATGTAAATTTGTCGTATCAACTTACTTGGTATTTCTATTTTAGTAGCATTTTCAGTCGGACACTGTGTTATGTTAGAGATGATAGCCTCAATGTCACACTGAAGGTTTATAAAGCTACTGGATTCCATGTATCTTCCTTCCATCACTGCACCATGGAAATCTGCATCATAGCTGGACGGAATATCAGCAGCTGAAAATGTGGTAAACGTCGTAAAAATAGCGATGCAAAGTATTCAGAAGTTATTAAACTTATAAAATCCCTTGAATGGTCGTACGTTTCACTTGATTAATTACAGGAAGCCCATGGGCCAGATCAATCACCCGAGCACTTTATTGTCCAGACCTACTCCAACAAAGGGGGGGGGGGGGGGTTGCGGTAAGATTTGAATACTAGTAAATTGAAACTTCGCTATGAATGGTTATATATTTCATTGACATTTAAGTCCGGACACGACAAAGTCCGGACTTTAGGTACCCTTTCGAAAAGACCTACATTAGATTTTTTTCTGTATTTTGGTGGGATTTTTTATTCTGACCTCATCATGTCAATCTCAACTTCCACATTGTAGTAGTTTTCTCATAAACCTCTGTGAAAACCTAAAATCCCATGGGAGAATGGCGGGATTTTTCATCCCACCAAAAATCCCACCAAAATCCCATGGGAGAAAAAGTACTGTGGGATAATTTCTCCCACATGGGAAAAAAAATCCCACGGTTGTTGCAAAAATGGGATTATTTTTCCCACAGGACAAAATATCCCACTAATTGATGTCAATATAGGATTTATCCCATATTTTTGGTATGCGATGGGAGAAATTATCCCACTAACCTATTAAATATATAACAAATCTGAAATAACCACAATAAGTAACCTTAAGCACCGTTAAGAGTGGTGTTTTATTTCTAGTGCCGAAGAATGTATCATGTAGTATT
>NW_026926673.1:0-27921 GCF_032062105.1 Saccostrea cuccullata | reverse complement strand
GTTTTCAAATTATGGTACAAATAACATTAGCAAATACGTATACAATGTCGACAGAAGTGTTGGAGGGGTTTATGATTGCAACTCCAATATTTCTGATACCTATTTACAGAAAACGTAGCAAATAATTTGCTCTTATGTCATTAAAGAATACTTGTCGTTCTTTGTTTTTTTGTGCACAATTGGTAGGCTTTGCTATTGACAAGCAAGTTGATGAAACAAGAATATCAGCTTCTCGTTTAAAGTCATCACTTCGTTAGTTCTATGGTCGATACAATGACCTTGTCAGCAAATACAATTTATCATTGAGTCAAATGCTGATTGACGTTTTTAAAATTGTTAGTCCATTATTTATATACTGATTTGACGGCGGATTTTTATGTTATTTCAGGATCATGACAATGCATGAGCACACGGCGGATGTGACTGGTCAGCAGGGAATCCTCACTCCTCCATGGCACCTGATCCACCTCTGATGTTTCGGAGGTCCGTGTTTGCTCTGCTCTTATTTTGTATTCTTTTATGGACTTCGATATTGAACACTATTCGTTATCTCCATATCCTTCTTCCAAGAGGAACAATTGTTTTGCAGGTATTATCGAGGTTGTTGAATATTTTGTTCAATTTCTAATTTAAATTTTTAAACTACAATTTATACTTAACAGTTAAAGATGGTATAAATGGAGAAAAGTTAAATACTAGTAATTCATGGTTGGAGTAGGTAGAATTTTGACTACCTTGTGCCCTACTCAAGGGCACTAATACACTAATACTCATCACAAGGTAGAAATTGCAAAATTTGAGTTTGCTTAAATTACGAGACCACAAACATTAAAATGGATATTCAGATTCTAGAAAAGATTCTAGAATGTAGTTGAAATGCAGGTCATTGTTTAACTGCTGTTTTGTTCTACTCACGATAAACAGTCAGATACTAGGATGTAGTTTGAAAATAGGTCAGTGACTTAACTGCTGTTTGTTCTATAAACGATAAATAGCCAGATACTAGGATGTAGTTCAAATACATGTCAGTGTTTAACTGTTGCTTTGTTGTACTCATGATAAATAGTCAACTAATATAATTTAGTTAAAATACATGTCACAGATGTTTTATTTTAATTTTCATATATAATTGGCGCGCATTGCCAATTGAACACGTTCGCTGCGTTTGTTTGTGTTGTGCGTCTGGTGTGAATATTAATGTTTATGGATCATATGACATTGTTATTTTCGTATTTACATGTGTTTCCGGTTTGGTGACCTGACGTGACTTTACTGCTGACCAATAACTGACCATTTTAACCTCATTAATATGCATGTTTTAACTTCTGCACTCAGTATATAAGCACTTTAGCCGCCAAATACTTTACCCCCACAATTTATGCCTTTACGGTAGAAGACTGTGTATCTGTGTATATTGATTCTAAGTTATCTTCAAAGTATTTACTTGGAGTTTATTAACTGGATTCCTGGTAAACTTTCTGTTTACCTTTATTGTAATTATCATGTAAACGTATTTTATATTTTTACTTTTATTAATTAATCCCGACAGCGAACAATCATATAATTTATGTGTTGTTAATGTCTGATCTTACATGTAAAGTATTTTTCTTGTGTGTATTGTGTTGTGAGAGTGTGTTTGATTTATACTTTGTAGTTTTATTTTGATATAAGCACATTAATAAATTACTTATGCCGGTAATCCAGTGTTGGAATTATTCCCACAAAAGAGCCGGTGACATACATGTCAGTGTTTAACTGCTGTTTTGTTTTACTCCTACAATAATAAGTATCTTAAGGAATATGTTCATTTGCACACTGACAGGTCAGTTAATAACTGCTGTTGGATATCAAAATCCATTTCTCCTGATCTTAGGTTGCTTGTTGGCTAATTTGACAATACTTTGTTATTGTTATATCAACTATTCTGAAATTATTTTTCTTTCATACTTTTTACTTAATAATACCTATACATTTATTAACATTTCTTGGGTTTTATATTATTAGATGCACTTTCTTCATTTTGTATTACATATGACATTTTCGTGTAAATTGTGTTTATGGAATAATAACAGGAAGAGTTTTCATTTCATTACTTTAGGATGCCATGTATGGCCATTTCATGACTGGTTCATGTTCATATTGTGTGCAAGTTCACCTTGGATGGCATGAGTGTGACCTGCATGTCACATGTACATGTAACATGGATGTGCCTTGCATGTTTTGTTTTGATGTGCCATCTTTTTGCTAATTTTTTCGTATGATGTTTGGATTGTCTTGTTTTAAACATACTTTTTTCGAGTCATTTTAGGGATCAGACATTTTCATATTTTACATAACTGATAAGCAAAGCTTGTGAATCTGATCCTTTTCTTGTTTGTTAAATTGTTCACATTGATACCGTCATTTTAATAAATGACATTATTCATCTCTATGAAAGTGTTTTATTTGACTTTTACAAAATTGGCAAAAACAAGCTGTGGATTTTCCCTCTTAGCAAAATAGTACATAAAGATAAATTTTAACACATTCCTTACTCCTCTATCAAGTACCCGTATAGTTGACGTCTGCACGAAGCGCGTTGGATTGAATTATCTTAGTTACATGTACATGAACATAACAAAATGGCAGCATGAGTAAGCGAATTTCGATGGCCTCAATTTCAAGGCCAGTCAGGCTATTAAAACAGTTATAAGGAATGTTTTGTTGTGACAAGAGTGAAAAAAATATGCACCGCTAGAAACATTTTGAGACAACAGTATTAAAAACACGAAGAAATAAATAAAAAATAGCGTACTTTTTGTGCGCAATAAATACTCAGTATACATTTTTTTAATGGGTGTCACTGTAGCTCTCGGGTCTGTCGGTATTTTTTTCACAGAGCTACATTTCTGCAGCTAAATATATACATATAGTATTTACCTTGGACATTCGACATGATATCTGTCTGAAATTCCAGATATTCAATTAAGAACTGTGGAAATCCTTCTATGCATATCTCAATTACGTGTAGATATGATAAAAAGCCCGCAGGTACCATCTCTTCTTCCATGACTGTTCACCAACAAAAATCATCCAACCTGTTCTGTATACAAGTAAGTATGTAAAGTATACAATAAAAATGTTTAGTAACGTATTCAAAACCATTCTAAAAATGTACAGGTTCCACTTTGAAATGACCTTTCTTTTAAATACGACACAACGGGTACTTACATGTAAGCCTTCGGTATTATGGACACAAATAATAGTACAAATCTCGATAAACAAGACATGCTTGATTGACCCGTTTCTGTAAGAAATATCCACCTAAGCAGTATTCCATTGATTAAAGATGATATAAATCCAGGGGCTGCATTTATTAGGAAAAGCTTAAAATATCCGTTCAGTAGAAAATTTATAAGGATGTTCAAATCGGAGAAAAAGTCGAATATGTACATTGACATAAAGCATAGTTTAATGAAGATGCTAAATATATAGATAATCCTTTTTATCTTGATATATAAAAAGTAAAAAAGTTTCATGCAGCAAGAAAAACAAGCATTTTCCATTTTCCTTTCAAAATCTTCTTCTGCTTCACGAACCCATTCGTGTAATATATTCAAGCCTCTTATCGCTTTCATGTATTCATTTCTTGAAATGGTTTCGATTCTGTTACTTTCATTCACCGATTTTTGCTCTGTGTCAAATTCAAGAACTTCTTTTAATGTTCCCTTAAAACATGCTTGAATTTCTAGTATGACGACTGTAGTAAATGCAGTCAATCCTAAATAAATATCTATCTCCGTCAAAGTGCAGTCCCCTTCTGAAAAAGAGAAGATATTTTTGTGAGAATATAACGTACATGTAAATGCATGCAGCAGAACAGTACGGTAGTAAGGTTCATTTGTATTGATGTATATAGAAGGATTTTAAACGCCTAGAACGAATGATGGGTTTATTCTACCTGTTCCTACTTTTAGGAAATCAAGTAGAAAAAGGTAAAATTTGATGAGGGAATTAGTGGATTTTTGTGTAAACAAAATTAATTGTAACACATATAATGACTATAAAAACAGTGATAAATTAAAGCTTTTTGGAGTAGAGGACAGATAAATTGGCTTTTAAATAATATATCTGTCTCTTTCCTTTTATTTGATTTTTAGACTCTTTTGTAATATTTACGAGGGGAAAAAACCAATAAATCAATTATTTACATGTATTTTATTTATTTATTTGAAAATTGCATTGCATAAGCCCTGATTTATGTAAGACATAAAACATTGTATGTATATGGGGAGCAGAATAAATAAATATAAGCACTTAATCCATATATTAAAATTCACATAATAAAATATATCTAAATTAAATAAATTATAACTCCACCACCCCCCCACCCACCCCCCCCCCTCCACGTTAAGAAATTTACTAAAAATGTTTTATTTTTTGAAATCCGTATGTTTAAATGAAATAGATAATATATTTCCTTAAATCTTTTTATTTCTGTTTTACAAAATTGTACAAAATACTGGTTACTCTAAGGTGGGATGCAATTAGTCTAACTACTATAAAAACAAATGAAGTGCATGTGTATCAAAACATATTTTGTCATTTGCAAGTGGGAGTAGGTGAGATTGAGATTTATATATATACTCACCGTCAATGAAAATGCAACACTCTAATTTTGGGGTGAAAATTATATACGCGTTATAACTATGTACCAAAAAAGTTAGGACGTCTTTTACTTTGCCAAATCAATTATTTAACGGCTGAATGAATTTCTTTCCTCTATCGGAAGTTGCTTTTTAGCCCTCTTAACAGAAATCATTTTTTTGCATTTTTAATAAAATTTTAAACAATATTTTAGGTTTTCAAGGTTTTGTAGCTGTTTATCATAAGTAATGTACTAAAATCCCGGGTAAAAATCCTTCTTTCTTTACCGGATGTGATGCCTATATTTCCTCAAAATGACTGATTTTCATTGCTAATGCTGGAGATTCTCAAAATAAAGAAAAAGAGCTGCAAATGCAAATTTACACTATTTAAACACTCATCAGGCTCATGTGTTTCAATAGCATAAATAACAGTTTCTTGACCGGACGTCCAAGAGTTACTACACTACGCCAAGTTAGAGAAAATTCGATAGCAGTATCTGAGCAACAGGCAATTGAAAATGCCCAAGAATATTTATTTCGCTCAGATAAAGACATTAATAAACCTAATGCATGGTAGAAATCGGACTGCGTACATTTATATTGTACATGGCGGACTAGCATTTTTTGATTAAATTGTCGGAAGGGGGTGTTTAATTTAAATGTTATCTGTTCAGAGGGCTAAAAATCAACTTTTGGTAATGGAATGAAAACCATTCAACCATGAAATAACTGATTTGGCAAAGTAATAGATGTCTTAACTTGTTTGGTACATAGTTATACCCCGTACATAATTTTTCACCCTAAAAGTAGAGTCTTTCGTTTTCATTTACGGTGAGTATATAAAAAAGGGAATATGTAGAAGAAGACACTGAATGATTTACTTCTATTTCTGAGTAGAGAAGTGAACAGATTTTTTTAAATGATCCCCGATTTCGCGAAAGTAAGAGGACATTAAATCTCAGTTGTCTAGAGAATTTATAGGCTCATAAGTAATGTAGGAGATGTATCTTATAAGAAATAAATTTAAGGGGTTTATTTTACAACGTTTCAACAATAAAAGTCTTAAATATTGAAAGGAAAAACGGACCGTAAATGTATTTAAGAATTAAGTTTAGCTATTTATTTCGGAAATTTAATTACAGCCCCCTGAAATTGATTGATTGATTGATTGTATGTTGTTTAACGTCCCTCTCGAGAATTTTTCTCTCATATGGAGACGTCACCGTATGCCGGTGAAGGGCTTCAAATTTAGACCTATACTCGGCACTTAGGGCCATTGAGCAGCGAGGGTTCTTTATCGTGCCAGCGCCTACCGTGACACGGGACCTACGTTTTAAAGGTCATATCCGAAAGACCCTTGACTTTCACTTCTAGTGCCGAGCGCTTGGCGAAGGAACAGTCACTACCTTTGTTTACGTCTTAAGTATGACGCGGGGGCGGGAACGAGAATCAAACCCGGAACTCCCGATCACGAAGCGAACGCTCTACCACTAGGCTACCGTGACCGGTCCTGGAATTGATACAGGTTAATGACTTTGCCTTTGATAATAAATTTCATGATTCGATAAATACTGAATCTACTAAAATACTAATAATTAAGTTTGAGACAGAATTAGATTTTAAAACTTTATTGTCATATGAAATATATACATGTACTTGCAAGCAAAAATAATGTATGCAAAATGCAAACGGTTTACATAGTGTGATGATTCCGGAATTGTAATGTATGACCATACAGGGTTTTCAATTAGTCATTGTTAACATCACGTGACTTTGAAAAGGTATATATACGGAGACTCTGCAGTCGTCTGTGTTGTCATTGTTGAGGCGTCGGCTAAATAGAGAAGACGAGTGTAAGTGTCATATGCATAAAACATTGTTATTAATTCCTTGCCTGTTAATTCAGGTTAGAGAGTGAATTTGGAAGGTCATTTGAGGTTTTACAAACCTGGTATATAAAGCCTGCCACACACATGGTTAACCTCAAGCAAGAGGCTAGCCATAACGTTTGTCTGCATTGTCCATCCAGGAAGCTATACTCATTGTCCGTCCTGAATAAGGCATCCTACAGTGAGTGTGGTGGTTGAAGGGCTATCACATATACTGTCCGTCCTGAATAAGGCATCCTACAGTATTTGCGGTAGTCCGAGGGCTACTGGGCTTTCATTTTAGTATAAATAGGTCTACCAGATAATTTATTGTTGCTTGTCTCTGATTGTTTAATTGATTTTACCATTTGATTATCGTTTACCTAGATACGGTTAGGACATATTTGTATATTTCGGCAGTCCTTTTTAATTATACCAATCAATTTTAAATCGGTTTATGTTGAACACCCCAAACCCTGAAAATAACCAGGTACGATTCCAGTGACTTATTTTAAATGCGTTAGAATATGTACACAAACTACACATTTTGAGTCAAGAAATAACATTTACGCGTTTAATAACACTACTAAGGTACATGTAAGACAATCCCCTCTAGGCTATTAAAATGTTGTCAATTCAAATGATTCATCAAATATTGTTATTGTTTATTAAAATGGCTAAGGTTCATAAAATAATTTCGAAACATTGGACTCTATAGGTACAGGTATTTATAGAAAATCAAAGTACTGAAAGTACTCATGGGGGTTGAACATGGTGTAAAATAAAATCTTTGGTCGGGAGTGAACAATATTATTATTTCAAATACGGACAACTGTTGCAACAATCTTGAGAAAGCATTTTAGTAGATATTAAATAGCAAAAAAAAAAAATGCATGGGCCATAATGCTGCCTGTCTAAATTTATCCTTTTTTTTATAACCCCTGCTTAAAAAGCAGGGAGTTACATATGGTGTAAAATAAAATCGTTGATAGGGAGGTTAAGTGAGTGAACAATAATAATTTTAAATACTATTATTTCAATATTATAATATATAATATATTATAATATTATTATTTCAAATACGGACAACTGTTTCTGATTTTTTATTTTGCAACAATCTTGAGAAAGACATTCAGAGACATTGAATACCAAGAAAATGCATGGGCCATAATGTTTGCCTCCCTTCATTAGTCTTTTTTATACCCCCTGCTTGAAAAACGGGACGGTATTTATCAATCGGGATGTCCGTCCATCTGTTTGTTACGCTTTAGGTTTACCCATGCCTTATCAGCAACTCCTCTTACACCACTAAATGGAATTTTCAGAGAATCTTGATAACATATTTCCGCAGTGCACCTTCTACATGTAATACCTTTTCATCTCTCATTGTCTATGAGACCCCTCTCCCCGGGTTCCGTTTAGGATTCGCTTGGCACTTCAATTGTCCGAACTGCATAGAAAATAATTACCTTCTCCCTAACTCTGTACATTAATTGTTAATTAATCTGCAAGTTCAAGAGGTTCTGGCCCCAAGACCATAAAATGGGAATAGACTTACTTCAAAACTTCAAATCGATGTAACTTTTGAAATAATTTTGATAACAACAAAAATTTTATGCCATGTGTTTAAATTAAAATATTTTACAAACCTGCATATTTTTGATGATGTACATTGTACGTATTATAAATGGCAAGCTATTAAAAAATCAAAATTTGATTAGGGTAAGAGCTAAGGCTAGGGTAAGGCTGCAAGGACTAGAGTTAGGATTAGGGCTATGAGATTCATCCATATGGAAAAGGAGTAAAAAAGAAATTTTCTCTTCGAACATGAATAAAAAAATATTTGGTTTTTGAAAAAAATGAATTATTTTTTTCCTTAAATGTAGACAAGTACAAGACAGAGGATTACTGTGGTTTTGAAACCGTTTTTTTTTTTCTCAAAAAAATATATCTCGGGGAATTTTTTTTTTAAATAGACAATATTATTAGTTACATAGTCAGTTAGTGACCTAAATTTAAATACAGATTCATACAGGGTGTGAAATGGATATCCTTATTGGGCGAGGTCAAGCCGAGTCTTAATACGCATTAATTTTCCATTTCACACCCTGTACATGTATTAATCCGTATTAGGTCACTAACTGACTGTGTAACGAATTTATCCCGCTGAAGACCTTTTTCAATGAAAAAAATATATTTGTGTATATTATGAAAATTTTAGTTTTAATCCAATAACAATCAATATAAATATCGTTACGGTTACAAGAAATTTAACTAAACTACCTACCTTAATCGTTTCTTAGCCGCCATTTTTATTTACAATAACAACGCTTTGAACGGAATCGCGTGCCCAATTTTTCACATTACTCCTCGACGGTGACGGAGACGTAATACGGAAAATTTCAGGGCGTCACGTGATTAGCTTTTATCCAATCAGTAATCGACAAATTTGTCTAAAGCGGGATAAAAATGGATATCTTTTAAGTAAATTAAACAGAATATATCTAGAGGTGCTGTGAGCAATGAGCTCACTAAATGATACCAACCAACCCCCATTCTCCTGCATTTCATATGAATAAAATAGCAGCATCGATGTTTTACTATGGAAAACATATGTGTCGGATCAAAGTTAAATAAGGCACAATGGCAATATGTTTTAAATATTCTGTGAAAGTCTCATCATATTCATTCAGTGGTGTGAAAACGGATGCGGATAAGTGATGTTACGGTACCCCAAAGCGCAACAGACAGACGGACGGACAGATCGACATCCCGATTACTATATACATGTCCCCCCCCCCCCCCCACCCTGTTCTAGCGTCGACGGGAGGGGTGTATGAATATTGTTGTAAATTTACAATACCTTATACAATACTTGATACATGTATTAAGTACGTTATTAATCCAATTAACTACGTCCCCCAGTGGTTGTAACAGCCCCCCCTCCCCCCACTGCACACGCACACACCTCATAGTATGCATAATTAAATAATGTATTGTTTGTATTTTAAATATTTCCTAGAACCGTCCTTGTTTAGAACTCGATAAATTGCTATAAAATTAGAAAAAATTGTTTAAGTTTAACTTTATGCCCAAACTAACGCCTACCCATGAGCAGACGTAAATTTTGGCCTAAAGAGCTAAATCCCACGAAGTGCCAAAATATGCCCTGTCACCAAAATAAATGAAATTTTATTCTGTGATAGATTAGACTTCGTGGGTTATAAAACAATTTATTTTTTAATGATACCTTTTCCAGATTTTTTTAAACAGTCGTTTGAATTTGGTATTGTTTTCAAGTAAAATCTACATGTACAACGTCATGACTTTTGACACATGTATACTAACTGTACGACGTTTAAATTATTTAAATGAAGGGCGATAACTAAACACATATAAGGGCTCATCATATCCTTACGCAATGATAAATAGAAGTTGTATCTTTTTAAGACCCTGCAGACATAAGTGAAGTATTCGTTTCTCAAGGTTTTACGGTTTCGGAGGAGTAGCGATAACAAGGTTTATAGCACAAGGGGGCAATAACTTTGAAAAGGGCAATCTTAGAGAGCAAGAATGAAATCTTTGAAATAGTTTTAAGAGTGCAAATTAATAATTACATAAGACATTATTACGTAAAGTATACGTTGAAAAACAAAAGAGAGCTCATTTCTCATTTTTGTAATGACCTGTCTTTGACCTTTGCATACCTTTTAAGGTCAAAGGTCAATGAATCTTATGAAGTTGGTCCCATGTTTCTACAACTTATAGTCGAATTTTTTTTTAATTATTGGACCTGTCTTTATAATAAAATGAAGCAGAATTTGTGAAAAATCTTATGAGTGAATAGAAGAAAACACTTGTGGCCTTCAACTCGACATGTCAATTAACAGTGGTAATTTCCATTCCTATTTAGATATGATATATCCTGGTGAGCTTGAGATAAAAGATACCACAGAGTCTGACACATCTCTTTTTTATACTTGGATACTTTACTTAAAAAAGACGTTAATGGTAATCTTACAAAAAACCTATATGATAAACGTGATAACTTAAACTTTTCTATCGTCAACTTCCCTTACTTATGCATCAATATGACTTCTTCACTGCATACGGAGTATACCGGTATGTATCTCAGTTGATTCGATACGCAAGAGCTTGCTCTACGTATGATCAATTTCTAAAACGAGATAAATTATTGAAAAGCAAATTGATGAAACAAGAATATCAGCCGTCTCGTTTAAAGTCATCATTTCGTAAGTTCTATGGTCGAAACAATGACCTTGTCTGGAAATACAGTTTATCATTGAGTAAAATGCTGACTTAAGTTTTTCATACTAATGGTTTGTCCATTATTTATATTGTACAATGAATTGACGACGGATATTTCAGTTATTTACTGATCATAAACAGGACAGGTCAGCAGGGGATGCTCAATCATCCATGGCACCTGACCCACCTCTGATGTTTCGAAGGCCGTGTTTCTCTGCTCTTATTTTGTATTATTTTATGGACTTTGAGATTGAATACTGTTCATCATCTCCAAATCTTTCTTGTAAACATCGAAATCTTTCTGTGGCAATTACTCTTTAAAAAGGGTCAACGAATACTTTTGCAATGGTACCTTTATTGTTAACAGTTACGAAGGAGTAGCGATAACAAGGTTTTTCGCACAAGGGACAATTACTTTTCCAAGGGTCAGTCTAAAGGTGACAAGAATGAAATCTCTGAAATAGCTGTAAGAGTGCATAATAAAGAGTCAAAAAGATTTTTTTACCTTTAAAAACAAAACAAGAAGTAACAAAATATAAAATTTCTTATTTATGGAATGACCTTGACCTTTTCATTATTTTAAGGTCAAACGTTAATACATCATATGAAATTAGTCCCATGTCTCTACGACTTGTCGTTTTGAAATCCATTAATTATTTGTAGACATCAAAATCTCTCAGGGGCAATAAATCTTTGAAACGGTCAAAAATTACTTTCGCAATGATACTATGAAGTGAGAGCTCTGTTAGTAAAAGAAATTGATGAATATTTGGTACCTCTACGGTTTCGTCGGAGTAGGGATAACAAGGTTTTCGTGCTAGGGGCAAGAACTCCAAAAAGGGTCATTTTTCATAGTCAATGCGTCAAATCTTTCAATAAGTTTCAATGATTTTTACGATGAAGAAAAAAATCTTTTCGATTAAACTCGAAACAAAAAATTAGCGGAAGAAAAATAATTATAGACAGAACAATTTCAATAGGGCTTTCCTCAGAAAGATGGAAAGACCTTATAATAATAAACACAAGAAAATATTGATGTAACCATCAATTGTCGCCCGGGAAATATATAAAGTAAACTATGGAAAAGACTTTTGATCATCAAATCGCTTCGATATGTGTGAAAAGGCATGCGTCTAATTGATGGAGATGATAGTCGCGAATATTTGGAAAACTTATAGTCGGATAAATGTCAAACAAAAACGATACCATTTTAAACTTCAATTCCTCGAGTAAATGTTGGCTGCATAAAATATAAATTGAAGTTAGACACATGCATCACCTATATTCAAAAATGTATTTAATTTTCAATTTTAGAATATAAAACACGAATTGTGCAGAGTACGTTTTTATGCGAGAAGTAAAATTCGATGTTCTAAAAAAAGGGACCTGTCGTTTTTTCGATAGTAAATGATAAACAACTTTATATATTAAATATGAGAAACATATATATTTTTACAGATTCACTGTATGGAAGTAAATATATTATGTATCTCGTAATTTATGAAGGGAAAGAACATTCTGATTAACAATCTTTTCCATGTTTAGAAAACTTTTGATTGTGAATAACTACTCCCACCACAATCCCCATATACCAACACTTAAACTTATATGTATAGAGCAGCCCGGTCCTCCGGGCTGCAATAAGCATTTCAAGAGGTCTATCCACAGAAAGGGGAAAAGACCTAATTAGCAAACACAACGTATAACTTACTGAAGCTAGTCTATCGAAGCCATTCGAATTTTCTAGGCTGATTAAGCGTACATAAAATTTTAGAGTTTGTAGGTTGTAAAAACGTTATATTTAAAAAATATACATATTTCACCTATTAAATTGAAAATGAATAGAATTCGTCCTTTTACATTACCACAAACATTTTTGTAAGTATACAGAAGCTGAGAATTGATAGTCCAAAGGGTCTCTTCAAATCTGCCCACAAGCTGTAACGGACACACTAACATATCAACACACACACACACACACTCACACACACACACACACCCTCTCTCACACACACACACACACCCTCACACCACTGGCGGATTTAGATTTGCTTTTGGTAAGCAAGTTTTTCTGCAACCCTACGGTTTGTAAGATTGATCCCCAAGAAGTTAAGGAACTTCCGAGGGATCAATCTCCTAAACAATGGCCTTGCAGAAAAACTTGTCAACCAAAAGTTATTCCTTTTTTAGTGTTCTGATGCGGATGTATGATATTAATAGCCAAAATTAAAATTTTCAATTTTTGCACTGTAAATTTATAGCCCAATTGGGATATAATATCCCAAACAGACTATTTTATCCCATTTGGGCGATTGGTCCCAACCTGTTAAAATCTAAGCCATGGAAGGAGTGGAACGAAATCTTTTACAGTTTCACAAAAATTATCGCCTATAAACACAAAATTATCATTAATGCGTTAATTGCAAAATATCATTGCACTTAAATGCAGTAATTTAATGTGTTTAATTGTAAAAACAAATTGCGCTTTTACGCTTAAGATAGCGTTGAATCTAGAAAATTTGCTATTCAACCCAGTGTTTAGCGTTTAAACGCAACTAACATTGCTATGAAACGCAATCTGTCTAGTTAAAGCGCAATGATTATATCTGCGTTTACATGCGATTAAATGTATTTATTTCTCTGAACTGGCCTAAACAGGATTGAAGGGTGAGACATATCCATACTCATTTAACAAAATGTTATTTTATGTTTATATTTTAATTGATTAACATAAAACAAACAGAATTAAAAAAAAAAAAGCAGAAATATAGAAAGACAAACAAAAAAGACTGATACTTACTCTTGCCACAAAATATTGAAGAAAATCGATATCCCACCTGAAAAAAAAAGATTTATGATTAAGAAATGTAAGACTTTACAGTGTATAAAAATGAATGAATAAAATGATTACTTTTGAATACTTTGTTTCCATAGCATTGTATATAATAGTCAACTTCCCAAATATATCATGTATTTGATGGATTGGACCCTCATCTTTTGAAAACAAAAACCAGTCATATAAACACAAGCTTTAACACAACTTGTTTGCACTGCTGCAAACATTAATTATTAATGGATTCCGAACATGTTGAAAAATGCCATTTTTTAAACTTTATGATATGTATGTTGCCATGTTTACCATGACACATAGCAACCAATTTATGCCTGATTTGAGATAATGATATCAGACACGTTCATCAAAGAGATTTCGGAGAAATTCTAAGACTATGTATGCCACTGCTCCTGTATGAATTTTCAAGTTTTCTTAGAATTTCTTATTGTAACAGAACGATGGCCGTGTAGAATCTAAGGCAAGTCATCACTGTTTTGCATTATATTTGACAAGCATTGTCTTTAAAACTAGATCCGAGCTCGTTGCAAAGCAACGAATATGTCTTCCGTTGGAGCTACGGACTAGAAGACGTAACCTTGAGTTGAGGTCAAAAGCCACATACTAAAGATACACATTAAAAAACCTTGTAAGAGAAGCAACTTAAAATGTTTCGCTAGGAAAAAGACTGTAAAGGAATACTAGTACGTGTGACTTTTATCTTTCTAAATGACCTTGTGCTAAGCAATAACTAACTCTCGTTAGAGCTAAAATTGAGATAAAAAGAGTTAGGCCAAGGTCTAAAGAAAGGCCAAGTTCAAAAACGGTGATGCCATTAAATAGCTCTCATCAGTATGCATCAACATGTGAAGTTTGGTAACACCATTTTGAATGGTATGTTTAAAATTGAGCTAAACACTAATTTAAGAAAAGTGAGGTATTATTAGTTACACAGTCAGTTAGTGACCTAATACGGATTCATACAGGGTGTGAAATGGAAATCCGTATTGGGCGATGACGCGAGGCGAAGCCGAGTCCCAATACGGATTTCCATTTCACACCCTGTATGAATCCGTATTAGGTCACTAACTGACTGTGTTACGAATTTATCCCGCTGAAGACCTTTCTCAATATTAAAAGAAAATTTGTGCATATTATGAAAATATTCAGTTTTAATCCAATAACAATCAACATAAAATATCGTTAAAGTAACAAGAAATTAAACTAAACTACCCACGTAATCCGTTTCTTAGCCGCCATTTTTATTTACGATAACAACGCTTCGAACGGAATCGCGTGCCCGATTTTGATATTACGCCTCGACGGAGACGTAATATGGAAAATGGAGACACAATACGGAAAATTTCAGGGCGTCATGTGATAAGCTTTTATCCAATCAGTAATCGACAAATTTGTCTGAAGCGGGATAAATACATGTACATGTATATAATGTCAAGTTTAAAAAAAGTTAATGCAATTGCATAACTCTAATTAATTTCTATCAGTATATAAAGATTGATAAAAATATCTTGGATAGTTTGTTTGAAACTGAGCTTTGAACTGAGCTAAACGCAAAGTGTGACAGAAGGAGAGACAGAAAGGACAGAAAGTAGAAAGGATGGAAGACGTCCGACAAACACCAAATGCCTTGGACATATTCATGGCAGGGCACAACATGTCATGTAAGAGTATTGGTTTACATGAAAAAAAGGTCGTAACTTTCAGTCTCGGAATTCAACGCCTAAACTACATGTACATGTATATATGCATGTACAAAAACAAATCAACCGACTGACATTCTCTGCTTAGAAGGAAAACATTGTATTTATTTTAAGGGATGGGGCACTTATAGTGATGAGAGGAATTTAACAACCAGTCGGTCCATGAAACATTATTTTGGAATGTCTGTATACAGCTGCGTGGCTTTTCTTAGAATGAAATTAGTATTTTTTTGAAATATCTAAATAATTCTTTTATTGACGCCGTGATATATTTGATAGGCTGTATAATAGCTGTTCGGAAATAGTGCCGTTTGAAGGTCCAACAACTTTCTTTTAATATAACCAAAGGTTCTAGTGATCTTTTTTCCGTATAGTCGAAATGCATAGTGTGGGAGAAAAGAAAAAAACCTATGGGGTCGTTCAAAAACAAATTAATGAGTTGTGTTTTTCATCTACACAGACACTTTTTTCTTCTGGTTTTTCTTTTTTGTGAATTGCCGTTTATTTGTGTTCATACCTCTGTTCACACGCGCTACCAATGTGAGAGGAGAAAACAAGACGTCGTCAAGCAACAATGACTGACCAGATGGACGTTTGTATACATTGTAATCATAATACAACCAAATATCAGAGCGAATCGATAATTTAAGTACCTAGTTAAATACATAGGAATTCAATAATTAAGGAAAGAATTTTATATTTTATGATAAATAGGCAATAACGAATTTTCTAATTTTGTAAAATCGTATTCTGAAAGCTCGTGATGTATATGTTTAGCCGCTGTGGCAACGCACTTTGAAAAAATTACGCACTTTGAAAAAAATTTTTCAAAGTGCGTAAAATTTTTCAAAGTGCGTTAAATTTTGGACACACTCAGCGCACTTTGAAAATTTTTTTCAAAGTGCGTTAAGAATGCACATAAACATTTTTTACCATGGAGGCATTTAACGCACTTTGAAAAAAAGATATGTATGAAAATAAAAATTCTAGACTTAGATTTTAGTAATAGAGGAAATCAAATTGTAATAATTATATATTTCGAAAAACTTTTTAAAATTTACATGAACTCATTTAACCTCATTGAGAACAAGGAGAAGACGAGTAGAAAGTCTCTCATCCAAACTCTTTTTTTCTTAAACATTGTACATAGCCGTCGGTAGCAAATTGAAAGTTGACCCCACAGGTAAGCCCCAATTCGTAATGCATACATGTATATATTATGTATATCTTTATTTATATGCCTACATGTAACCTCCCTTTCCGGTACTGATGCCTATGCTACACTCAAATATATGTGTTTACATAACTGGTATGACGTTGAAAACTTTCAATAAATTTAAGTTTACATAAAATGCATGCAAACTTGAAAAAAATTAAGTACAGTAGAGCATTTAAGCGAGAAAGAATTTTCAAAGTATGGAAAAATCTAAATCGCTCACTTTCACATCCTGAAGTGACCTCTTCACAGAAGAATTATCAAACAGGTTCAATTATTTATCATACCTAAGATTTGCAGGAATATTGACAAATCTATACACAGCTTTTCAAAGTGCGTTAATATGGTCCATATTAACGCACTTTGAAAAGAAATTTTATTTTTTCAATGTGCGTTGACTTGGTCCCAAAATTTAACGCACTTTGAAAAAATTTTTCAAAGTGCGTAATTTTTCAAAGTGCGTTGTAACAAGCCGCTCTTCTATGTAAAAGTTCATACATATAAAACATGTAATTATTATCGGCTGCGGTAGCGGCCAATCTTTATGTGATTGTGTTAGAGAGTGCACATGGGGAAATGAGACGTTTTTTTTTATTAAATCAATAAAATAAGTAAAAATCATGCGTAAAATATTTTAAAAAATTTCTTAAAATTAATAATAAATGTTGAAATATATTTAAATTTCATTGTCATTAATATCTCATGATCATCGATAATTTATGGTCATATGAAAAAGTCTACCTTAGATACTCCCCAGCCTGAAAGTGTGTAAGATTTGAAAAGAAATCTCTTGATTTTCCGGATAATGATGATGTGGTTAAAGTGCATGGTAAATAAAAAAAATGAGGAGTTTTTCAACTTCTAGTAAAAATTGTTTTGAATTTGCTCTACATCTACAAATGACACAAAGATCATGAAGATATATTTTTTTTTAATTTTGCACTGCGGTTTGCAGCATAGCCTGCCCTGCAAAAACCATGCATGAGCATTATCACGTAATCAAGATCAAGGGTATCGAAGCTCGGACAGGCCTACACCTTCATTTTGATGACAATGAATTCTTCTTATACATGTACGACAATGAACATGTTTTGTTTTTTTTAACATCGATAAATCTATTTATGAGCAAATGCGGTCAAATTATTTTTTATTTTCCTTTGAAAACAGCCTGAAATAGAATTGAAAAACTATTTCAGCTTTGAATATCTTGACGTGCTTTCCTGCATGTGAAAGAATTTTTTTGCTTTGCAGCCAATTTGATGCTTTGCATCAATTAAATTCGTAATGAATTGTGCATGTACAGGCATGTAAAATATTGAGAATTCTGTTTATTGGACGAAATAGTATACCATTCTGTACAATATCATTATAATTTTTAAGTTTAGTAGCAAATAACTGCAAACTCAAAAGTGCTTAATTTCATGTTGGATTTCCCCCTGTGAATTAGAAACGTTAACTCCACTTACAATTATGCATGCGTACATGTAGTTTAAGATTCATAAAACAATTACATGTGTACCACTTCGATAAATACAGGGAAAAATGGTGTAATCCTAGCTCGTGGTTTTCTTTTTCGGCTATCAAATGGCATAAAACTTGACATGAATAAATGCACAAGCGATTACGATTGATTAAAACAAGCTGAAATAGAGTGAAATTGAATGATATGAAAGGAGTCGACATAATCATGACGATTTCAATCCCAATTTTCGATTTGTAACTATCGGAGTACACAACGGATTTTCAAATCGACATACCCGCTGCTATCTGCGGACACGTGCTTGTAAATGAGGACTGGGCTACACAATTTTAGACAAAAAGCAACAAAGCTGGATGTAAACTGTTTATTACAAATACGTGAATAATAGTGTATTTTAAAGTATTTTTTTAACGTTCAATGTTTATTGATATTCAAAGAAATAATGGAGAAACAATAGAGTAATGGTAAAAATAAAACGTACATAATAGATAATACATAATAATTACATATCACAAGACTTCCATCACTAATAATAATTATATGCCGAAGCCCCTTTTCAATTACAATTTAAATAAAATACATTAACACGGAATAGAGAAATAAATTTTGTGTGAACAGGCCAAAGAAAGCGATCACAATTCAAAATGTTTTATGCACCAGTGTTTCGAATTACGATTAAATGAAAGATCGGTGAAGTCTTCTTATTGATTTGATAAATTAAAAACATGATTTTCTATAAATTGATAGGTCTTTGTACACAATGGATTTTAAACACGATCACACACACTTGCATTGTTTATGACAGGTGGCTGGTACACAAGCGCCCTCGATCGACAGCGTGGGATTCGGGTGTTGGATAACATAACTGTTACAAACATCTAGGCGATCTTGGAGATCGCCAAATGTATACAACTAATGATCGTGAATTGTTCGATGCATAAAGTTAAAATAACTTATAATTGTCATAATAATCAATGTAGAAAGATAGATTTAATATATTCCGTTTATGAAGACGTGTTCACTATAAAACTAATTAATAATAAATAAAAACGAAAGACTAATCGTTATAAATAATTTAATAGTGAACCGTAAAGCACGTATAAAGCCCTATTTAGAAGAAAATTCACATTTATACCATAGGGTTTATTACTGATAGGAAGTTTGTGTTAATCATACACATAAAGAGATCTGATTTCCGTTCCGAATGAAAAACGCTACCTGTTTACATGGCCTGCTTTCAACTACGTATTACGCAATACCCCCGGTATAATCGAACACAAAACATTTTCATCAGATTAAAAAGGTGTCAAAGAACAATTTTATTCGTATAATCCAGATCGAAATATTTACCGTTTTTGAGTTATAAAGCAAAGACTTTCAAGCTCCCTTGATCCCTAATCATAGGATCCAGCCCCTTTTGAAAAGCATGATACGAAAGCCCTTGCAATTATGCACATCCTTTGTTCAACATGTCTTAACAAAATACTTTTAGTTTTCAAGATAAAAAGGAAAACGTGTAAATTTTCGCTCTTTTAGGCGTTCTATTTTGACCGCTGTATAGCGCCATTTTGAATAGAGAAATCGAAAAACAAAAACTGATGTGCAAAACTTCAATCCTTCTGTTATCTAAAACCAGTAAAATTTCTGCTCTAGCTCTAGTGGTCTCTGAGCCTTTGTCTGGAAATGAAAGCCTATAATTTTTCGTTTAAAGGGAAATAACTCACAACCGGAAGTGACTTTTTGAAAATTATCGACAGCATTCTGATAGAGTTTATTACCGTCTATAATGTCTGAAAATTTGAGCAAAATCCATTGAGAATTTAGTGAGATACGAGGCCTCAAAGTTGGCGTCTAGGAAGAAAAAAAAAAAAAAAGAATAATAAGAAAAATCTTAATCTTCAGAAACATTAGAAGGTCTTCCGTTGAAAACGGAAGACCCTAATGAGGTTGACTTGATAAAAAAGTAACTGTTTTGAGATTTGTGCTTTAAGAACCATTTAAATTAATTTTATACAAAATCTAAAAAAAAAAATGGGATGACATTTTTTTAATCAAGGCAGACGGGTCACGGTAGCCAAGGTTGGAAACTAAGAAGTCAAGATAGGCAGTGACAGTTATTAGGCGAGGAAGCAAAGGGTACATGTCTTTCAGGTGAGTCTTAAAAACGGAAAGTGTTGTCAAGATAAAGAAAAACACACAGATAATTATGTTTGTGAGTTCAACATGAGAGGATGTAATACTGCTAAAAAAAATCCACCATGTGCTAGAAGAAGGATATGGAGATAACTAACAGTATTCAATACCAAAGTCCATAAATCAATACAAAACAGGAGTAGAGCAAACACGGACCTCCGAAACATTAGAGATGGGATTAGGTGCCATGGAGAAGGTCCCCTGCTGACCGATCACACCCGCCGTGTGCTCCTTGTCATAAGCGGGAAATAACGGAAAAATCGGTCGTCAATTCATTGTATAAACAAGGGACTAACAATCGGTATGAAAAACGTCAGACAGCATTTGTCTCAATGATAAATTGTATTTGCTGACAAGGTCATTGTATTGACCTTTGAATTTACGAAATGATGACTTTAAAGGAGACTGTTGATATTCTTGTTTCATCAACTTGCTTGATAATAATTTACCTCGTTTTAAAAATTTTTTTCATGCTAGCGTATCGAATTAATTTTTGGACATCACAATTAGAAATGGTTGTGAAAAGTCTGGACAATGTTCTGTCCGGAGTTGTAACACGATACGCGTTTTTCTTTGAAGTGTACTGTTCTGTATTAGCAGTACAGAACAGGACTATGGAGGGCGGAGCTACTTTGATTTTGTAAATCCATGCAGTTAAACCGGGATTTTAAGACCCCGAGTTGAAATATATTATGATACATCTCCATCAACAACAGACCATAACAAAAACGGTTAAATTTTCCACCTTGTCTATTAAGTCTGTCTATCACTCGATAACGTCCACCTATTAAATTGTCAAAACTAATCTGACCGAATCTTTCGTTTTCCTTGGAAATGTATATGCTGCAGGTGCGTACTCCCCATCGAGGCCTCATCTACAGAACTTGAATGCTGCACAATTATAAAGTGAGCGGAGCTATTTTTAATTGATCGTCTCACAAATCATTTAGAGGACGAAACAGGTTCTGTATCGAAGATACAAATTCTTTTGGGGTGGAAACTCGTGCTACGCACTCATCTACCCCCAAATTTATATTTTCGATACAGAAACCGTCTCCTTCTCTAAATAATACATATGGATGGGTTTGACAACTATCAAAATCATGATGACAATATTTTGGTTATTATACATGATCGACTTTTATTACTTCAAATCATATTTTTTTTACAATGTCATATGTATTCTTTGGTGAATAAATAAGTCAAAAATGAATATACTTACAAACAAGTCATGTTACATGAAAGGGTAGCTTTTCTCGTCGCACTAAGAGGATAAATTTAATTCATAGCAGAGCTAAGTATTCATATCGCAAAATGTGTTTTTCTAGCTAGGTGATTAATCGGTGTTCAGTGAGTTTGTTTAGGAAAAAATCAGATCATCTTGGACTAAAATCGCGTTTCGGATGGAAGTACGCCCTGTTGTGACCTTATAGACAGCTCCTTAACTATAATGATGAAAAAATATCATGGGTAAATACACATCATTTTTTGGAAATCAGATGCTTGTCATGTACACTGATGTCAATGTAAGTTGTATATGGTATAAAAATGGAGAATTTCGCTATTGTAGTTTTCACACAATAAAACCATAGTCGGCCCCCTTAAGGTTATTTTTATGCGCCAGGATCGATAGATCCCGGGTGTTTATTGTTTTTATCCTGTTTTTCTGTTTATCTGTTTGTCTCTCTGTTGTCAACTTTAACCTTTACCGTAACTTTTGAACCATGAGAGATGGAGATTTCATGTTTGGTATGCATGTTCCACAAATTAAGCTCTTTCAAAGGACATTTAAGACCTTCACTGTGACCTACAGTGTATATGCTAAAAAAAGCTTTTTCGAACTAAATTCGCCATAACGTTTGAACCATAGGAGATAGAAACTTCATATTTAATATGCTTACTCTACTAATTAAGTTCTTTCAAAAGACACCAAGGTCAATGACATTGTGACCTTGACTGTGACCGATATGCTAAAAATAGCTTTTTAGAACTTTGTTGCCACCGGGCGCATAGTACCGGTATTTCACAAACACATCTAAATGAACTTAAGGCATAATACACAGGAACAGGTTTTACAATTCTGCGCCGCTCAACGAAACGTAAAGGTCGAAGAAGATCTAGGTTTCGTAACCTGTAGATGAAGTGTAAAGTTGATTTTTTCCCTCGGGAAGCCCCCATCCCCACCCCTTCCTTCAAAAACGATAATACGTCACTCCTATGCATTTATATTAAGATTGAATCAAGTACCTTCTGCTAATAACAGGATATTATTCCAAAATGACAATCAATCGGTTATGCTTTGCTTAAGTCAGGCTAAAAACCGTGTATTAAAAATCACCTATAAAGTATTACAACATTATATTTAAAGCAGATTCATTATTATGCGCCCGGATCGATGGATCTCGGGCGTACGTAGTTTTTGTCACGTCTATTTGTCTGTCTCTCTGTTGTCAACATAAACCTTCACCATAACTTTTGAACCATGAAAGATAGAGATTTCATATTTTGTTTGCATACTCCACTAATTAAGTTCTTTCAAATGACAGCAAAGTCAATGACCTTGTAACCTTCACTGTGACCGATATGCTAAAAATAGCTTTTTTGTGAACTTTGTTGCCGCCGGGCACATCGTGTTTCACAAACACATCTTGTTTTAAATATTTTTTTTTAATTAAATTAAATCACAGATTTAATGTTGTATTAAGAGTGGCTTCACAGTTTGGCTTCGGTTCCTCATTGAAATGAGAGTGCATTTCAAAACCAAACATAGGTTGTAACCACTTTTGAAATTGCGTTCACTTTTAAAATAATAATTATTTCACTAGTGGTTGAAAAGGCATTTCAAAACCAAATACAAATTCCAACCACTATTGAAATAACGTTCACTGTTGAAACAATGATTTAAAAGAGATTTTGATTGCATTTTTACACCTAAACCATAGTGCAACAATTATTGAAATAATGTTCGCTATTGAAATAAAGAATTCAATACTGATTGAAATTAATATTTCATTAGTAATTGAAATTATGATATCCATATTGATGGAAATAGTGCGCTTAATATTGATTTAAATGATTTCAATAAAATAATCACATTGCAAAGCTCATATAAATAACAACACTAAAGAAAAATGAATTAATTCTGCCTATGAACTGAAAACAAGAGGCCCATGGGCCACATCGCTCACCTGAGCACTGTGGCTAGGAAAAAGTAGAAATTGGTTTATCATTGAATAGTTTAAATCCCAAAGTAGTCCCATGATCAATCATAGCTCTGCTATTCTTGATAAGATGATTTTTAAAGAATTTTCTTATATATGTCTAAACTTAGATTGGCCTTTGTGACCCCGCCCTACGCCCGGGGGTCATGATTTAAACAAAACTGAATCTACACCACCTGAGGATGCTTCTAAATAAATATGATCAGTTATGGCTTTGATATTCTTGAGGAGAAGTTTTTTAAAGAATTTTCCTATATATTTCTACGTAAAACTTTCGTCGGCCATTGTGGCCCCTCCCTACGCTCGGGGGTCATGATTTGAATAAATTAAAATCTAACCTACCTGAGGATGCTTCCCCATATTATTCATTTTTCCTGGCACAGTGTTTCATGAGAAAAAGATTTTTAAAACATACCACCAAATTTTAATTTATTCCCAATTATCTCCCCTTGAATGAGGGCGTGGCCCTTCATTTGAACAACCTTGAATCCCCTTTATCCAAGGATGCTTTGTGGCAAGTTTGGTTTAAATTAGCCCAGCGGTTCTGGAGAAGAAGTCGAAAATGTGAAAAGTTTACAATGGCGACGACAACAACAACGACGACAGACAACGGACAAATTATGATAAGAAAAATTTCAATTATGAACATTATTTCAGTAGTAGTCGCGAACTGGTTTAAATTTTGTATTCAAAACTTCCATTGAAATCATTGTTTCAATAGTGAAAGTTATTTCAATAGTAGTAACTGTTGCAACCTATATTTGACTTTGAAATGCCCTTTTAACCACTATAGAAATAATTAATTCAATAGTGGGTGTTGTTTCAAGGCAGATCTTGAATAAAAGAAATGGGCATCTCAGGCTGATAATGGAAACGCAAATAGTTTCTACATGTATAATTAACCCACACACACAGATGACATCTATACTCTTTTTACTATACATTTTTTGGTTTAAATCGCGTACTAACACTTCTAAATAAAAAAAATCTTCAGTTCTCGAAAGGCTCACTTAAGCTAATTCTATTAGAAACCTTTATTAAAAGTAACTACTTTTGAAAAGTCATAATAATATATGAAATAGCATACCTCCGAGATAATGCTATGCATCTTTTCCGGCTCTGTATGGAATTAATAAATTTTTAATGCGTTTTTGTGATGGTGTCAGTTTTTCCGTTGCTGCAATACATATACATGTACCTAGTCAATTCTTTTTATCTGCATGATCATCGATAAGAGGATATTTGAAGTAACGTGCATGAACATGTACTTGCGAATGATTGAAAGATTAAGTGAACAGTTAAGTATTGTTGTTTTTATGTCGGTTTGGTAATAAAGATAATCGAGTAGTACTTTTATTTATACTCAAATTGAGAAAGAAAGTACTGAAAATGTGCGAAATGATGACTAAATTATTGGATTAAACAAAAAAGCATTTTTGCTTGACTGAATCTTAAAGCGATACAAAAAAAGCATCTTTTTTTATATTTACAAAGCTAGGATTTTTTTCTCTTTCATATGAAAAAGGAGGAGCCATTGAGTTTCACACAATTTTGAAAAATTTAAATGTTCTTGGAAGGTCTGAGAAGCTTTTGATAGGGGGGTTGATATCTAATTCATATAGAAAATTCTCCTTGTACAAACATTCACCTATCCTTGAGTTTCAATCGTTTTAACACTGAAGTTAATCATTGTGTTTAATATACATTTAAACACTTTTATTTGCTATGAACTGCCAAACGGTGGCTTCAGTGTGTCGAAAGCACTCAGTCTGAAATCTTTTTTATTTAATTAAATATATTTTCTAATCCTGTTTTCAATTTTAAATTAGTTAAAAGTAAATGCCTTTAGAAATGCTTCATTTCTACACAATCTTATTGAGCTGTAAAGCATCAGGAAAAGCACTTTTAATTAATTATGATACAATATTGTACCTGTCCTAAATAATTGTTTAGATTCATATATTAGATTTTGTCCTAACCGACCTACTTATTATAATCAAGTCTCCTTATTGGAAAGGTATCAATCCCATATCTCTAACCTAAGTTTACCCTTACAAAGTCCTATTGCCTAACCTAGATATGATATCGAATTAACCTCAAACTAATAATAGCATTAAACATTGATTTACCCATCAACTGTCGCCCGGGAAATAATGAAAGTAAAAAATGGAAATGAGTCTTGATCATCAAACAGCTTCGATATGTGTAAAAAAGGCATGCCTCTAAATGATGGAGACGATAGTCGAGAATATTTTGAAAACCCATAGTCCAATGAAAATCGAACAAAAACGATACCCTTTTAAACTTTATGAATTTCTCAAGTAAATGTTTGCTGCATAAAATATTATCAAAAGATGCCCTAACCTTGGGCCTGTCTACTAAAGATAACAAAGTACTTCTATTTAATTATTTATATTTATTTGGCGATATGGGCCACGGCTGCATTAAACAAATAAGGGAGCCCAGCATCAATTCTCTCCTTGATGGTGTCCCCACAAATAAACAAATAAGGGAGCCCAGCATCAATTCTTGCCTTGGTGGCGTCCCCACAAATAAACAAGCATTAGTGGTGAGCCCTGGGAACAGATGCTCGCCTGCTTGGACAATAATTGCAAAATTCAATCAACTGTGCACCAAGTCATAAAATTAAGATTATAGGTTAGGCACTACTGGTGAGCCAAATATCCGCTTGGGCAATATATTCCGCAGAAGGATAAAACGTACGCTGAACTAGGACCTGAGGTCCCCTGCTCAGTTCACGACTATCGGGCCTGTTTACTCCGCTACAAAATGTAGTGCGTTGCATACGTAAAGTGAAAATAGAATAAATCGTAATACTGTGAAGCCTTTAAAGTGTAAAACAAACAACTTTTTAAAAGGAATAACCATCTGATGGGTATTAGAAAAGATAGAGGGGGTGGAGGGTGGGTGCTGAGCAACATTAACTGCAATTTTATGCGATATATGATATATAAGCGTTTAACATCTATGATTTTATTCCATGTAACGTTATAGTACACATCAGTAGGGGACAACTGTAAGGTGACCAGAGAACAAGTAATATTGTACATCAGTAGGAGGACCAGAGGTCACCTTATATTGTACATAGTAGGGGAACATCAGTAGGGAGAGCAAAGGTCACCTTATATAGTACATAAGTAGGGTACAGGGGTCACCTTAAACTGTTCATCAGTAGGGGAACAAGAGGACACCTTAATGTACATCAGTAGGAGGACCAGAGGAACCTTATATTGTACATCAGTAAGAGGACCAGTGTGTCACCTTATATAATACATCATTAGGTTGACCAGAAGTCACCATATACTGTACATCAGAAGGGTACATCAGTAGGGGGACCAGGGGCACCTTATCTGTACATCAGTAGGGGGACTGAGGGCATTTTGAATTCTACATATGTAGGGGGACCAGAAGACACCTTATATTGTACATAAGTAGGGGACAACAGAAAGGGGGCCAGAGAACACCTTATATTCTACATCAGTAGGGGGACCAGAGGTCACCTTTAATTCTACATATGTAGGGGGACCAGAGGTCACCTTAAATTGTAAGTCAGTGGGGGGACCAGAGGTCATCTTATACTGTACAACAGCAGGGGACATCAGTAGGAGAGCAGAGGTCACCTTATATTGTACATAAGAAGGAGGACCAGAGGTCACCTTATATTGTACAGCAGTAGGGGGACCAGAGGTCACCTTAAATTGTACATCAATAGGGGGACCAGGAGTCACTTTATATTGTACATCATTTTGGGGACCAGAGGCAACCTTATATTGTACATCAGCTGTAGTTGGGGGAGCAGAGGTCACCTTAAATTGTACATCAGTAAGGGGACCAGAAATCACCTTTAATTCTACATATGTAGGGGGACCAGAGGTCACCTTATATTGTACATCAGTAGGGGACAACAGTAAGGGGACCAGAGAACAGCTTATATTGTTACATCGAGTCAATCTGGTGACCTCTGTACATCAGTAGGGGGACCAGACGTCACCTTATACTATACATCAGTTGTGGACATCAGTAGGAGAGCATAGGTCACCTTTAATTCTACATATGTAGGGGGACCAGAGGTCACCTTATACTGACATCAGTTGGGGGACCAGAGAAGAGCTTATATTGTACATCATTAGTGGGACCAGAGGTCACCTTATATCCTACATCAATAGGGGGACCAGGAATCACCTTATATTGCACATCAGTTGGGGGACCAGAGGCAACCTTATATTGTACATTAGCTAAAGTAGGGGGACCAGAGGTCACCTTATATTGTACATCAGTAAGGGGACCAAAGGTCACCTTATAGATTGTACATCAGTAGGTCACCTTAAATTTACATGGGTGGGGGACCAGAGGTCACCTTATACTGTACATCAGTAGTGGACATCAGAAGGAGAGCAGAGGTTACCTTTAATTCTACATTTCTAGGGGGACCAGAGGTCACCTATACTGTACATCAGTTAGGGGACTAGAGGTA
>NW_026926672.1:0-28131 GCF_032062105.1 Saccostrea cuccullata | reverse complement strand
CCCTATCCCTTACCATTCAAAAGTTATGGCCAAGGTTAAAGTTTTTTCACAAGTACGGAAATGTACAAGGTCAAGGTCAAAGGGTCAAGGTTGTTGGTATCCAGTGAAAGGTCCTTTAACAAACATTACATATGTGAAGTATAAATGTCCTGGTGTCTACTGTTCAAAAGATATGGCCAAAGTAAAATTTTTAAATTTTCAAGTAAAAGTGGGTCAAACTCCAAGGTCAAGGTCAAAAGGTCAAATTTGGTGGTACCCAAAGAAAGGTCTTGTCACAAGGAATACACATTTGAAATATAAAAGTAATAGCTCCACTAAATCAAAAGTTATGGGCAAGGTTAAAGTTTTTGCGGACAAACAGACAAACAGAGAGACAGACAGACAGACAGAGAGACAGACAGACACGACAAAAACTATATGCCCCCGAAACTTCGTTTACCGGGTGCATAAAAAGGAAATCCCCTAAATTACTCCATTGGTACAAGGAATACTACATATTACATTTAACAGATTATATTTTTTAATCTCTTGTCTTTCAGTGTTAAAGGACAAGAGAGAAAACCTATGGTTGATATTCCTTTCTGTGAAGTCGATATATCTATGGATCGACCTCATCAAAGGGCTATATTTATATAATAATGACACTTGTAGAGATCATTGGGTTGGAGGGGGAGAACCCTCCGCCCCCGCTCCCAAACCGCCACTGTAAGAAAGTAACACATATATACTCACCTTTGTTAAGGTTTGTCAATTTAGACTTTAAATCCTTAACATCCGAGTGTAAGGAAGATAATATTTCTAAGACGGATTTGTCTTTTTCACTGTCTTTCTCCAATTTTTCAATATATAGAATTTCTTTATCCTCATCAATAGTCCGCTCAAGTATATTCTGAAGATTGCTTGTGTACGAACCCCCTGTGTAAGATTGAAGCCTTAGGCATATGTCAAAAATCATTCTCCAGCAGTCTTCAAATTCTTTCTTCGACATGGATGCTGATTTGACATGGCCATACACATTGTTTCGGACCATTCTTATTCTCTCTATATCATCGCCAATGCTGACCTCTCCAGTTTCCGGAGGAGTTCCCCACTTCTTCGTCGGTGATGGGATATTTGTGCAAATATTTCTTAATAATATATACATCAATGTTATGTCAAAATCGGCAAATCCTTTCGTACATGCATCGTTTAAGATCAAAATCTGATCTTTGTTCAGCTTTTTAAAGACGTCAGGAGATGCTTTAACTTTGTTGAAAATCTGAATTGCTGGTACATATGTCTGCAATAAATCTCTGTATACCTGAGTCAGTTCATCGATGATCGCCATTGATATTTTTGCAAACCTTGTCCGACCTCCTGGGTCTAATCCAAGAGCCATTTTTATGATGAAAAAAGTATCCGTGAAATATATTCATTAAGAATCGGAAGCACCCTCTGAACCTTTGACACTTCTAAAAATCACACACATATTTATATAAATATTAAAACGAAGACGGTCACCAAAGGGGGAGTTTCGATAGAATAAACCGTTTCGATAAGGCCGCTTATCGGCCCACTTATTTAGATAAAAATAGATTTCTATTTATTTTTTCATAATTAGTTAAGAATTCAGAAATTAAAAAACAATGACAATTAAGTGTTACAGGAACTTATTCACCGATTAGAGTTAAGGTAGAAAAGATAATTCATAAATAATGTTACTGTTATAGGTATTCTAGTACGCGATTCATTTACTGTACGATTGATTCATTGTTTAAAAGTCGTTTATCAATCTGATTTTTTCCACTATCAAAGATAAATATTTACCTTGTTTACTACATATACGTGGTTACAATGCATTTTTTACAATATAATTTTTGATATATATAAAAGTTTGGCACTAAACAATAGAATAAGTATAAACTATCGGAATCAATCAGTTTTCGAAAGACATGAAAATAATTCACATAACATTTGTATACCAAGGATAACCCATGAAAGCCAATGGTTTATATCCAGTGGTGACCCTATACTCTTACATGTATATTGGATACTAGATAAGCAGAAAAAATCTAAAAATAAATAGCTAAGATGTGGGATCAAGTTGACAACATAGAGATCCTTAAAAATGAATTGTAGAAGGTATATATACCAAATCTTCACATGGTTGTACAGGTAATCATAAATAACTAACAATAAGAAAAACAAGAGGCCCATGAGCCACTTCGCTCACATGAGTAAATTTGGCTATTGCTCGTCTTTACCTGATGCCCCCCTTTATAATACTTAATTTTACTCCCCGATATCCAAAGGGTCTTGATTTAGACAATTTAGAATCTAAACAACCCCAGGATGCGTCCTCAGAAGTTTCAGCTTTTTCTGGCCCACTGGTTCTTGAGAAGAAGATTTTTAAAGATGTTTCTTATACATTTCAATGTAAAAACCCGGATTTACCATTGCTGCCCCGCCCTATCCCCGGGGTCATGGTTTGTACAAAATTAAAATCTACATTAATCCAGGATGCTTCCACATAAGTTTCAGCTTTTCTAGCCCAGTATTTCTTTATAAGAAGATTTGTTCACATATATTTCAATGTAAAACTTGCATGATCTATTGCATCCCCGCCCTAAAACCGGGGGTCTTGTTTGTACAATTTAGAAGTATGATAGATCTACACTACCCCCAGGATGCTTCCACATAAGTTTCAGCTTTTCTGACCCAGTAGTTCTTGAAAAGAAGATTTTTTAAGATTTTTCCTATATATTTCAATGTTGATCTTGGATTCCCTATTGCGGCGCCCAGCCTACCCCGGGGGGTCATGGTTTAAATTATTTAGAAATAGCACTACCCCAGGATGCTTCCACATAAGTTTCAGCTTTTCTGGCCCAATGGTTCTTGAAAGATTTTTAATGATCCAACCCTATTTTTGCTTTTTCTCGATTAGCTCCCCTTGTGATGGAGACTTGGCCCTTTATTTTTAGAATTTAAACTCTTCTTTATCCAAGGATGCTTTGTACGAAGTTTGGTTAAAAATTGGCTCAGTGGTTCTTGAGAAGAAGTCGAAAATGTGAAACGTTTACAGAAGGACGCAGGCACGTAGCAACAAGGGGGCCGGGAGGGGGGGCACCAAGAGGGGTAGGGGTGCCCCCTCCCCCACTTTTTTCCCCAACCTTACTTATACTACAGGAAATGTTCAGTAAAAGGCTGGTTGCCCCCCTCCCACTATTGGTGATGTACGGAAAATGTAGTATAATAATTGATACTGAAAGTAGTTGGCAATGAAAAAAGTTGGCCTTTACAAAAAAAAAAATTTCTGCCCCCCCCCCTTTTTCAAAAACGATGCTTCGTGGCTGGGACGGACAGACGGACGGACGAAGGACCCAGGTGAGCTAAAAACTAATAAATCACTAATTTACTTTTACACTGGGCAATTCCCCTTGCTAATAAAAAAAACTCTTGACATTTCTTTTAAAAGCAAACTGATATCTAGTATTTTAAAAAATAAATCTACTTTCTGCTGGTAACATGTTCTATTCTTTGCTTCCATTAAAATAAAGTGATGCAGGTTGTTTATGTTTTTATTAATGGTACCAAAAAAATCTGTATTTGAGGCGGATCTAGTATTATTACTACTAAAAATTGACAAAGTAAATAAAAAAATTCAGTAAAATTTTCCTTGATAAACATGAAAAACATGGTTAAGTCTTTTGGAACCAAATAAATGCATTCAATTCTACCTAAATGTAACGATAAGTTATTATCTACAAGCGAATGCAAAGTTCTGATATAAAATCAGGATCCTTATGTGCAAATAAAATAGCACCGTCATCAGCATAACAAATACTTTTTGATCTGCGTTAACACATAACATTACCATGTCATTAACGTAAATTAAAAAATAACTAGAGGTACTGTGAGCAATGAGCTCACTAAATGATACCCCTCGCCTCCCATATGAATAAAATGGCAGTGTCCATGTTTTGTTCTGGAAAATCCAAAATATATGTCAGATCAAAAAGTAAAATAGAAGATGCACAATGGCAATATGTAATAAAGATTCTGTGAAAGTTTCATTAAATTTCCTCCGGTGGTATGAGAGAAGTTGCGGGTAAGAGATGGGTTAATGTCAAAGGTATTCATTCCTTAGAATCATTATCGTTAAGTTTTCAATTTCGATGTATTAATAATTAAAGGGAACCTTATTAATACTCAGTAAATGGAATGATGTTATATCTTTGTGTATCTTCAAAATGTATTTACAAATCAAATCAATCGAGCTTTCTTTGATACTTTTTAGTAGAAATTTCTAAAGTGACTTTTTAGAAGAGTATTGTTCGAAGTGTTTTGAACATATTCCATACTCGTTTGATTTTGTCGAAATGGATCGCCGAAAGGTGACGATTAACGTCCCTCTTGAGAATTTTTCACTCATATGGAGACGTCACCGTATGCCGGTGAAGGGCTTCAAATTTAGACCTTTACTCGGCACTCACGGCCATTGAGCAGTGAGGGTTCTTTATCGTGCCAGCGCCTACCGTGACACGGGACCTACGTTTTTAAGGTCATATCCGAAAGACCCGTGACTTTCACTTCTAGTGCCGAGCGCTTGGCGAAGGAACAGTCACTACCCTTGTTTACGTCTTAGGTATGACGCGGCGCCGCGAACGAGAATCGACACCTGGCCTCCCGATCAGAAGCGAACGCTCTACCACTAGGATACCGTTACCGGTCCGAAAGGTGACGATATTGTATAAAGAGAACCTGCAAAAAGATAGAATAAGAAAGTATTACTTATCTTTTAAAAATATCAAATTGTTACATGAGCTGTACTGTTCTTGTGTTTTGGCAAGGCAAAGGATTGATTTAAAAAGAACAGATACAAAGACGACTGTATTTGACGAGAAACCATGAAAAACCATCATGGAGCTATCGTTAATTATGATCTAAGAGCATATTAAAATCCTACCAATTATTGTGTGTAAATTGTTTTCTGAATTAGTGATTAAAAATGAAATCAAATCAATTATATATAAATCACTCTTAAGTATTTTTTGTTGCCTCGTTACTCAATTTCGCATTATAACAATGTGACGTTAATTTGTGCGAAAAGCCATGTGAGTTTAAAAAGTATGGTGTCTGAACAGGGTCATTTGCGTTAGCGCGACATCGTGTTCAGATAAACGAGACATCGCGCTAACACATAACACGCCGTCGCGCTAACGCAACTTTGCACAACACGCCGTCGCAACTTTGCACAACATGCCGTCGCGCTAACACAACTTTGTACAACACGCTGTCACGCTAACACAACTTTGAACAACGGCCGTAGCGCTAACACACAACGCGCCGTCACGCTTACGCACAACACGCCGTCGCGCTAACACAACTTTGCACAACACGCCCTCGCGCTAACACAACTTTGCACAACACGCCCTCGCGCTAATTTATAATTTACTTTAGGCTAACTTCTTTGACCGGTGCTACGTACAGAAACGTTGTGTCCAATCTACTTGAAGTAATTTGGTCAGAAAATTTTCAGGGTTAAAATTTTTAAAAGTGCGTATAGTAATACATTGATCTGATTTAAAATGACCTCTCGAGATCCTCCTTAAACAAAATATAGCACAGTGATGACTCAGACAAACGGGTATTGTTCTAAACTGAAAAAATGTTAGTTTTCTGTTGGTGATGATATATGGTCTATTACAGCAGATTATGAATCTATTATCATAATGGGTCCATCGATGATCTGAATTTGGTAAAAAAAAAAAAAAAAAGATTCATTGATTGATTTATTGATTATTTTTGGACGCCGAGTAGGCAATATTTCAGCCATATTTCAGCGATCATAAAGATTCAAGAATTTTTTATAAGTATTTTTTATAAACACTATTCTAATCGGAAATTTTAAAATCTAAGTTAAAATCTCCTAAAATGTAGGTTTCACAGTCGCTTCGTAGCATTTGAAGACCCTGTTCAAAATACTCTAGAAAATTGGACTGGCAAGGTGGTCTGTAGCACACTCCAATCTGACTTGGTTTGGTCTTTGGTAAAAATAGATTAACCCAGATTGACTTTTGGTCCTAACTGTGATTATCCTCCAACTGAGTGAAGGCATATTTGTTGCGTGTATATGTAAAGAAACTCCACCCACTGTTCTATTCCTATCACGTCGTAATATATGATGATTCAGTTTTCATTTCCCATCAGAACTGAATGATGTATCCATCTCTCATTGACTGCTATAACCAAGGCTTTCGATTTTATATTTTTAAAAAAATTTCGAAATTTATGGGTAATAAAGACCTCACAATTAAATGTTCTAATGCTTTCCTATCTGATTGAAGTGAATTTATAATTAACAAGCGTTCCCTTTTTATGTTCCCTGATAGAAAGATCGGAAGGTATATTGTTTTTGTACTGTGTGTCTGTCTGTTGTTAAATTTAACCTAGCCCATAACTATTGCGAAGTCAAGGGTAAGGCTTTAATATATTTGACATGAGTGTTCATAATGGCAAAACCTTTTCTAAAGGTACAGAATTTTTTTATCATGTGACCACAAACGTGACGTTCCACTCCAGAACTGTTATCATCGGGAGTATAGTGTTTCACAAACACATCTTGTTATCTATGTGCAAACAATTTTTAAACTGAACCTTCCTATACGTCAGGCTAGATAACTGTATTGTTTTGTGTGTAACTGATTTTTTAAAATGCATACATCCAAAATGGGGGAAAATAGGCATCGAATCTGATATTTCGTTTTCAAGAATGTTCTTTACTTATTAAATTGTAATAATTAAAACATAGTTTGACCTCTATAAACATAGCACATTTGTAATAAATTGAATGCTAATGAAATTCATGAGAATATTGACATCGATACTGACACATAGTTAGATGTACACTCAAATGCTTCACTACGGAAGTGTATTATTGCCATGAAATATTTTTTAAAGTTGGTACATGTATATAATTCAAACTTTAATGTTGGTAATTCCAACATTAATCTTGGCTTTTATGACTTTGTACGGCATTATGTGTTATATTCAGTGTAGCTGAGCGAATCTAAAAGGATTAGGTTGTCGGACCCCCCCCCCCACTCCCCCCCCCTCCCCCCCCCCCCAGTATTATTTGCAGAGTTGTAAACAAAAGAAAAATGACCCCTCGAAAACGCATGCAGAACCCCCTTCGAAAAAGCATTCATGTCTGTGGTGAGTTGGTATGAAAAGTTAAAGTTATTCCATCGTCTATTTTTACTTCAAATACCTATTCTCATTTTTCTAACAGAATCTACTCTACTCTGTTTTTTGCCAAAAATGATATCAACAAACAATCAATGAATGTTTGAATATAAAGGAGCATTTATTACAAATGCCAATGAAATATACAGCAGTATTACTTGATATTCAATATATGTTAAGCTTGTCACATGAAAAAATTAAAAACAACCCAAAAGGTACATACAATAACCAGTAGCTCTACTGGTTTGTACTTATAACAAAGGAAGAGAAGAGAAGCCATTGCCATCAGACCAAACTGTAGGAGGAGTGGCGTTTCAACGAAATATCACAGATATTTCTATTTTTTTATTAACCATGGCAACACCCTTCATGAAATCCAAAAACCGATGCAGAGAATTATGTATCTAAGTGTAGTCGACTTGTGTGCCAAGTTATATTGAAATCAGACCAAATCTGAAGGAGAAGTTGGGTTTTAATGGAATTTCATAGAAATTTCTATTTTATTAACCTGATGGAAACACCATTCATCAAAACCAATGCATTAAATTATGTATCTTAGTGTAGTCTACTTGTATGACAAGGTTTATTAAAATCAGGCCAAAGCTGTAGGTGGAGTAGCGATTTAAAGGAATTTTTCAGAATTTTCTTTTTAGTGATCATGGCAACAGCGTTCATCGAAATCAAAAATCGATATACTAAATTACGTATCTTAATGTAGTCTACTTGTGTGTCAATATATACTGAAAAGAAAAAGAAACGCACAAGAACATGATATGGGTAAATTTTCTGACTATGTGACATAAATTATGAAAATTGGTCAGATGTTTATTTTGGTTACTTTGCACTAAAATCATTAGTCAAAACTACTCGACCATGAAATGTATGGCATCACGTAGGGGAAATGATAAAAAGTCAAAAACACATGCAAGTTAATGATGATAATTTTGTAATAAAATTTTGTAGAACCATACTATGCATTAGAATTACAGACATCGTTTTTGCATATTTGCAGTCGGTATAAATTTCTTGCAATCGTTGAATGGCCGACGGAATCTACTGTGGGTTTAGTAATTGAATTTAATATTGCATAAGTGAATAGAAAGGCAAAAACGTGTTGATGTACAGATTGTGTTCAACTTTTCAACCAAATAAAAGTGTTTTTTGGTTTTCAGAGAGTGAACGTAAAATGTTTCCAACCAACCATGACGGTGCCGTTGGCGTGTACCAATGTCACAACAAGATAGAGCTTTTCATCACGCCACCTCGGTTATTGTCAAGGCATCATCACCGAAACTGATATTTATACAGCAGACAAACATTTTTTCACCCTAAATGACAGAAACTCTCCGCTCTGATTTGGGCCGCGAGCTTGGCCAGCTTACGTCGATTTTCCTCTCAAACGCGCACGTACGCGTCGTTTACGTAATGTTTTTAAGCATTTTTACACTGGAAAAATGTAGCTAGTATTTGTCGATACTTTTTTTTACAAAGATTCACAAGTACCAAACCTGCTGGGTTCTGTATATTCTATCCTAAATCGAAAATTCGCAGGATTCGATTGAGCGGGGGGATTTGTTGACTTTGGAATAATACAGCTAATCTTAGCCATTAAGACTACCGTCGGAAGGGTTGACTAATAATGCTATGAAAAAATAAATGCTCTGGTGAACTCAATGCACAGGAAAATCAAGTTTGTTACTGATGCGAAAGGGAGATTATGAGAATTTTTAGTTTTATTTTTGGGGGGTGTCACCATAATGATATCAATATCTCAAGAACTATCTCTCAAAATCGCAAAAAAATTTTGGTAACTTGTTGATTAGAGATGAATTAAAATGTATGATAAAAATGCTGAAAAACAGATTTGAAATAATTGTTTTAATTTAACTCAAAATTTAATATGCGTTTCTTAATCCTTTCAGTATATATTAAAATCAGACCAAAACTGTAGGAGAAGTAGCATCTTGAAAAATTGTTTCGAGACAGTCGGACAGCTAGACGGACGGACGATGGACATCTTACTATCGCATAAGCTTTTCCTGGTCTCTGACCAGTAGAGCTAAAACCGGTTTTTCAATACAGAAAACGAAATCTCTTATTTACTTTCTGAACAAACAACGATGCATTCACCTTTAAACATTTGGCAATCAAAACGCCAGTATTTTTTTTAACTTTTTCTTTACAATCAATGTTATGGTTAATTTGAAGCGTTCTTTTGGAACCAATTCAAATGCATTCAGATTTACCTAAATGTAACGATAATTTTTTAACAATGCAAGTATTCTTTACATATTAAAAGGCCAAAGTAAATGAATTATACATGTTATTTACATGTATTTTCCCTATAGCAGTAAGTCGTTTGCGTGGCGCAGTGGTTAAAGCGTCTTCTCTAGAGTCGCGAAGTAAGGAGTCGATACTTAAGTCGGGGGTTTGAATCCCATTGTGGGACTTGGAGACTGGTAAGGAATAGACTGTATTTACTGAGGTCGCAATTGGTACTGGCACGAAAAAATCTAATTAAAATTAGATGTTAGTAAAATTAGATGTTAGATCCGCTTGCATACTCGCTACACTAGCATCTAACAACATCCCACTGAGGGTCACGTCAGAGGTTCTACACTAAAAACCAACTCTAGCATAAGACTACACATCACCGCCCATTTGATAAACGCATTTATGCAACTTCCACCCTCCTTGGCCATGTTTTTCTTTCTGTATTGACCACCTATTCAAATAAGTGATATCACCTATTCAGTTTTTGAAAAGGTAATATCACCTATCTGAATAAGTGATATCACGTGTTCAAATAGGTTGTTAGGAATATTACAAATACATGTACTCAAAACTGACAAACGATTTTGAAGAATTTCCCCCTTAGAAAGGGAGCTTCGTGTATAAATTGGATTACCACTAGTGGAATTAAATCCGAGCTCCTCTGAAATACAATTTATATATGAGCCTTACAAAGACAATGTTGTTACCTGCTTTGTCTGCAGGGACAAGTACATACTGTCAGATTATGACTCAATAACACATGTATATCTAATAATTTTTCCACTTATGATTTACTAAACACAGAAGGGTTTTCATTTTTTTATTTTATTCAAAATAAATACTTTTCATAATTATTGTATGAGGGAATGATTAACATTGAAATATCATTATGTTGCGATTTGGATGTTAGCGTGAATAAATTAATAGTATTACAAAATATTGGGTAAACAATGTATTTAACAAATGACAACTGGAACAAGCAAAACGTCTATCAAATACGATATGGCTCTTTTTGTGAACATAATTTTAACATTCTGATGAATTGTATAACTTGAGTCCAGGGTAATACAGAATTAAATTACTAGTACTTAAATATAATTATTTATATGATAATTACGGTATGTCATTCCGAAAATATAGATTACAACTTCAAATTCTAGTACTAGTTTAACAAATTTCAATATCACCACTATCTATTACTTTCTTTGTATTTATGTCTAAGTTTTACTCAAAATATTGCAAAAATTCACTCTATATAATGCAAAGTCAACGTTCCTTGTTCAGAAATTTAGCATAGAAATTTTTCAAATTTTTTCATTCTATTAAATCTCACTGAAATGTGATGAGATAGTCAGGATAGCCTTGGGTATCATTGAATATAATGTACATAACAGGATTTGCCATATTGTTTACCACTGAGTCATACAGAATATGTGACTGTTGACCCTTTGCAGGTGGAACCCTCATACCACCCTTGCCAACAGTAAATTCCCCGGTCAGGACTTTACACAAGTACATTCGCTTATTTCCACTTGGGTCTCGTCTGGAATATGTATCCTGTGCTGAATATCCTGCGTTTACAGCAAAATAAACTCCTTCACCATAAGCCACAGCTGTAATCACAAAATATAATTACACATGACACATCTATCGATAAAAAAATTACATTGTATCATTAAATTATTTTTTAAATATGCTTTAAAGATATAAAATCATTGAGCTTTAATTTTTTTCAGAAACATATTAACAGTTATTATTTAAAGCTTCACTTCTTTGAATATGTAATAAAAATTTAGTATGAAAAAAGTCAGTTAACATTTCACTCAATGGTAAATTGTATTTGCTAACAAAGTCATTGTATCGAGCAAAGAACGTACGAAACGATGATGAAATGTAAGATGTACATGTAAGACAATAAATAGTTTAGTCTGTGATTTGTACCATTTTTGCCACAGTAGCTCCTGTTGAAGCCTAAAGAGTTGATACTGTTAACTGCCTCTGGAGCAGTCCCATGCCAGAGTTCTCTCTCGTTCTGTGTACCAGGGGGATTCTGAGTATCTAACAACTTCTTTTTGGCCACATATTGTTGGTACAGCATCTTGTTCTGTATTCTCTCCAACTACAATTTTTTAATGCACACTGTAAAAATCACATATTTTCAAAAGGTTCAGTAGTAGTGCATATGAAATTTTACATTTCGTGGCGGTCATAAATTTGTAGGTTTCTCCATACTTTAAAAAATAATGATAAGGAAACCCCCATGAAATTTGTGATTTCACAGTATTTTCAGTTACTCTGTGTTCTACAGAAGTATAATTCATATTTTACTTTTACATATATATTCAAAACAGGTTTATGTACCATATGTCATATCCTAACTTGTAAGGTACATGTAGCATAATTTAAATTTCAGGTTTCCAACAGGCATTCATTAAATCATTTTTTTTAAGTTTCTTATGTTAGATCAAACTTAAACCCACTGTAAGCCCCTGTTAGTAATAGGGTAAATGAAGAAATCCATAAACAATTATGTTTCAAAAACTGGCCTTTTTGTGTAACAAAATCATAACCAGAAGTCTCTGTCGAGACTGTAGCTCTACTGGTTTATACTTAAAACAAAGGAAGAGAAAAGTAGAAGTTGGGACTTGAAACTTTAAAACAGCAATAAATAGAAAAATGATCCTTGCCACTAATCAAAATAAAAACCAATGCACAGAATTATGTATCTTAGTATAGTCTACTTGTGTGCCAAATTATATTGTAATCGGACCAAAACTGTAGGAGAAGTAGCATTTTAAAAGAATTTCTCATAAATTTCTATTTTTAGTAACCACAGCAACATTGTTCATCGAAATCAAAAACCGATGCACAGAATTATGTATCTTAGTGTAGTCTACTTGTGTGCCAAGTTATATTGATATCGGACCAAAACTGTAGGAGGAGTACCATTTTGAAAGAATTTCTTAGAGATTTCTATTTTTAGTCACCACGGCAACACCGTTCATCAAAATCAAAAACCAATGCACAGAATTATGTATCTTAGTGTAGTGTACTTTTGTGCCAAGTTATATTGAAATCGGACCAAAACTGTAGGAGTAGTAGCATTTTGAAAGAATTTCTCAGAAATTTCTATTTTTAGTAACCACGGCAACACCGTTCATCGAAATCAAAAACCGATGCACAGAATTATGTATCTTGGTGTAGTCTACTTGTGTGCCAAGTTATATCGAAATTGGACCAAAACTGTAGGAGGAGTAGCATTTTGCAAAATTGTTTACAGACAGACAGACAGACGGACGGACGACGGACGCATTACTATCGCATAAGCTCTTCTGGTCTCTGACCAGTAGAGCTAAAAATGGATTGTATTTTGCAAACAAGGTTAAGTGAGATTGATAATACCATTGTATTATTATCTTATTTCTTAGTAGTCTGTCTTGGTTTAGAAATTGTTCATACATGCTTTTGCTTTTAACAATAAAAGGCTTTCTTTGCAATTGGTTGTTAGAAAGCGGGTAATGAAATGTGTTTCTGCAATTGATGCAACATTAATTTACTTACTAATAACCAAAGAACAAGAGGCCCATGGGCCACATCGCTCACCTGAGAAGCTTTGACCATTCTGTTCTTTACCAGATTTCACCCTTGCTATACATAATGCATCCCCACCCTACCCCACAGATCATAATTTAGACATTTTGAAATCTACACTACCCCATGATCCTTCCATGGACACATATGTTTCAGCTTTTTTGGCCCAGTGGTTCCTGAGAAGAGGATTTTCAAAGATTTTTCCTATATATTTCTATGTAAAATTTTGATTCCCTATAATGGCCCCGCCCTTCCCCCGGGGGTCATGATTCCTACAATTTAGAATTTACACTACCCCAGAATGCTTCCACATAAGCTTCACTTTTTCTGGCCCAGTGGTTCTTGAGAAGAAAATTTTCAAAGATTTTTCCTATATATTTCTATATAAAACTTTGATTCCCCATTGTGGCCCCGCCCTTCCCCCGGGTGTCATTATTTGAACAATTTAGAATCTACATTATACCAGGATGCTTCCACATAAGTTTCAGCTTTTCTGGCCCAGTGGTTCTTGAGAAGAAGATTTTCAAAGATTTTTCCTATATACTTCTATATAAAACTTTGATTCCCCATTGCGGCCCCAACCATCCCCCGGGGGTCATTATTTGAACAATTTAGAATCTACATTATACCAGGATGCTTCCACATAAGTTTCAGCTTTTCTGACCCAGTGGTTCTTGAGAAGAAGATTTTCAAAGATTTTTCCTATATATTTCTATGTAAAACTTTGATTCCCCATTGTGGCCCCGCCCTTCCCCCGGGGGTCATGATTTGAACAATTTAGAATCTACACTACCCCAGGATGCTTTCCCTTCATTTTAACAATTTATATTCCCCTTTACCCAAAGATGCTTTGTATTAAGTTTGGTCAAAATCAGCTCAGAGGTTCTTGAGAAGAAGTCGAAAATGTGAAAAGTTTACAGATGGACAGCTAGACGGACGGACGGACGGACGACGGACAAAATGTGATCAGAAAAGCTCACTTGAGCCTTCGGCTCAGGTGAGCTAAAAACATTTTATTGTTCATATTTGTATCTATATTTCTTTGTTTGTTTGTTCATATCTGTATAAATAAACATTAAAAGTAGGATCATAAAGATTAATCATTGTATTATTGATATGTAAGTTACAGTATGTTCCATTGATAGCCACTGATTGAGAAATCTGTACAGGTGACATGCCTAGTGTTGTTCATGTACTGATAAATGTCAATGATTTTTCTTACGAAAATATTCATTGGATGTAAATATATTAGATTAACTTATAGAGACATAAAGCAAAACTATGCATAAATATTATGATAATGGTATATTGCTACTAAAATAAGGTATGTTGAAGATGGAAAGGTTGAAGCCATCATATAAATAATAAAGTTAATTAAGTTGTTTGTTGCATCAGACTGATGAAAAAAATATTATCATCAGATTTGTTTTCTTAAATAAGGAAATAGAATTGCTAACTTAATATAAAAATGGGTTTTAAAAAGAGACGTTTTTTTCTGTTTAATATTTATTTGTTGGTTGTTGTAGTTTGATTTTTATTTCCTTGTCTTTATATTCTATTAATGAATCTTGTATTAATGAATATTTATCTTTTATTTTGTAAGGCTATTATAATAAAATAAAAGAATCTATCAAGTAAAGAAGAAATTAAATATCATTCCCTTTACATAGCATCAGTATATTTTCAATATTCCTGGCCTTCGAAAAAAAAAAATCCAGCAAAACGAGGTAGCATATGATATTATACTAGTTAGTAAACTGCTACTCTTCTATCTTACCTTGACTATGTTCCTGTTTCCTACTTCTTGCTGGAATTTATTGATAACATGAGTGTACTCTGGTGAACCACTCTGTACCATGACTACAACCAGGTTCTCCGAGTCCTTCATCTGGGACCATTCTGGTGGAGGTTCAAATGTCGAATCTGGAGAAGATTGTTAAAAAAAATTGTTCCTTATCCTTTTTTCTAGTTAGAATGATAAACAGTACAGATTTTATTTCAATAATAATAATTCATATATATTAGTTTAAATAACAAAATCAAAATTATTTTAACAAGAGGCCCACGGGCCACATCGCTCACCTGAGTAACTTGGGTGATGCAGATCTTTTTTAAAGATTTATTCTATACATATTTCTATGTAAAACTTGGATTCCCTATTGTGGCCCCGCACTATCCCCGGGGGTCATAATTTTAACAATTTAATATCTACACTACCCAAGGATGATTCCACATAAGTTTCAGCTTTCCTGGTCCAGTGGTTCTTGAGAAGAAGATTTTTAAAGATTTGTTCTAAATATTTCTATGTAAAACTTGGATTCCCTATTGTGGCCCCGCCCTACCCCAGGGGGTCATGATTTTAACAATTTAATATCTACACTACCCTAGGATGCTCCCACATAAGTTTCAGCTCTCCTGGCCCAGTGATTCTTGAGAAGAAGATTTTTAAAGATTTGTTCTATATATTTCTATGTAAAACTTGGATTCCCTATTGTGGCCCCGCCCTACCCCCGGGGGTCATGATTTTAACAATTATATATCTACACTACCCAAGGATGCTTCCACATAAGTTTCAGCATTCCTGGCCCAGTGGTTCTTGAGAAGAAGATTTTTAAAGATTTGTTCTATATATTTCTATGTAAAACTTGGATTCCCCATTGTGGCCCCGCCCTACCCGCAGGGGTCATGATTTTAACAATTTAATATCTACACTACCCCAGAATGCTTTCATATAAGTTTCAGCTTTTCTGGCCCAGTGGTTCTTGAGAAGAAGATTTTTTAATGATCCCACCCTATTTTTGCATTTTCTTGATTATCTCCCCTTGGAAGGGGTCTTGGCCCTTGATTTTAACAATTCAAATTCCCCTTTACCCAAGGATGCTTTGTACCAAGTTTGCTTAAAATTGGCCCAGTGGTTCTTGAGAAGAAGTTGAAAATGTGAAAAGTTTACAGACGGACGCACAGACAGACGGACGGACGGACGATGGACAACGGGTGATCAGAAAAGCTCACTTGAGCTTTCAGCTCAGGTGAGCTAAAAATCACAAAGTTTATATCAAGAAATGTAATTTTTTTAGTGTAAAATAAGTATTAAGGAAGATGAATGTTAAGGACCCTCTATACATCAATGCAAATTGTTTTCAGACTTTGAGAAAAATATTATATTGCGTAAAGGTATTTAAGTTCAGCTTAAGGTTTCGTCAAAGGTCAACATGTCTAAAAATTTATTTTTTCAATTGCTCCAAAACTATGTGAGGAAAAAAGTTAAACCTTTAACAAATTATACATATATCATTAATTAATAGATAGAAAGTATCACTTGAAAACAAATCTTTTAAAATAATATATTTTTTAAGAAAAATTTTATTTAAAAATGTGCATATTTGTAAAAACAAGAGGCCCACGGGCCTTATAGGTCACCTGAGCATTCTGCAACAACTTTCCAGTTATTGAATTTGATTCATGTTTTAAGCCAGATGCTATATGGCATTCACAATTTTGAAAGAGGCACCATTGATCATCATAACAATTCACTTAGCAGTTGCTTAGCTTGGTTTATTGATTTGAAAATGTCCAATAATAAGTTCATAGGATCTTCATGAACGTTTCATGAACATTTCATGAATAAAATTCATGAAAAATTCAAGGAAATTCATGAATTATTCATGATCACCTCGCAAGGGTACTGAATACCCATACGCAAGGTAGGGGAACAAGAATGCATTCCAACTTATCAGTAATATTCAGCAATAATCAGTAGTGCCCCTAACACTGTGAAATAAACCCCTGACCCTAGGTCCAAACATTGCACAAATTTTAAAAAGGCAACCTTAAAATTGCCTATCAAAAAACAAATAAATGTTTTATAAATACAAAGGAGCAGATTTCAAACAATTAATTCATTTTCAGTATTTAAGTAGAGCCCCACCCCCACCCCTGACCCTGGGGCCTTGAAATTCACAATTCTGCAAGATTAGGGCCCTTGCTCATCATAACTATACAGGTAGTTCATCTGCTTCATACCCAGAGACAGAGAAGAAAATTTTCAAAGATTTAATGTATTTTCACTATATAATCAATAGAGCCCCCCCAACACCAGAACCCCTGACCCTGGGACCATAAAATTCACAATTTTGGTAAAAGCACTCTTGCTCATCATAACTATACACTTAGTTTATTTAATACCTAGGAGCAGAGAAGAAGATTTTCAAAGAATTCATGTATTTTTAATATATAATCTATAGAGCCCCCCCCCCAACACCAGAACCCTTGACCCTAGGACCATAAAATTCACAAATTTGGTAGAGGCACTCATGCTCATCATAACTATGTACGTAGTTAGTTTATTTAATATCTAGGAGCAGAGAAGAAGATTTTCAAAGAATTCATGTATTTTTACTATATAATCTATAGATCCCCCCCCCCTTACACCAGAACCCTTGACCCTGGGGCCATAAAATTCACAATTTTGATAGAGGCACTCTTGCTCATCCTAACTATGCTACTTAGTTGGTTTTTTTAATACCCAGGGGCAGAGAAGAAGATTTTCAGAGAAATCATGTATTTTCACTGTATATAATCAATGGAGCCCCACCCTAACACCAGAACCCCTGACCCTGGGGCCATAAAATTCACAATTTTGGTAGAGGCACTCTTGCTCATCATAACTATCTACTTAGTTGGTTTATTTAATACCCAGGAGCAGAGAAGAAGATTTTCAAAGAAACAATGCATTTTCACTATATACTTATTTAGCCCTGCCCTAGCACTAGAACCCCTGACCCCAGGGCCATGAATTTCACAATTTTGGTAGAGGACTCAATGCTGATTACAATCATGCAAACAGTTTGACTGCGTGATGTCCAGGAGTAAAGAAGAAGATTTTTAAAGATTGCATTAATTTTAGTGGTTTTGGCCCCACCCCTCAGGCCCCAGGGGGGCAGGGATCATGAAATTCACAATTTTTGTTCCCCTTCACCCATAGATGCTTTGTGCCAAATTTGGTTGAAATTGGTTCAGTGGTTGCAGAGAAGAAGCTGAAAATGTTTAAAAGTTTACGACCGACGTACGACGAACGACGACAGACGAAAACAGATAGCAATAGGTCACCTGAGTAAACTCAGGTGACCTAAAAAAATCCACCTTCTTAATTCTGTCCTTTTGTGAAAGCCATCATTGCAGAAATAATTTATGTTTATCAATGAAGGGCAAGTTGGACGTGAATGGTCTCTGAAAGGCTTTTATAGAAAGCATGACATTTTTAAAGACAGGACCCTATAGAATCTGCCATTTGCAATGTACTTTCGAATTGGCTTTGAAGTCTTGATATTTGGACAAAGTTAACACAGAAAACACCTTTCCAGAGGCTATCCAAGTCCAACTTGCCCTTCATTGATAAATATTGATTGTTTCTGCAATAATGGCTTACTAAAAGCACGGAAATAATTAGGTGTATTTTTCAAAACTATTATGCATTTTTAAAAGGAATTTTTCTCGATAAATACCGGTATTTTGTTCTAACTAAAGTATTTTTTATCAAGTGATACTTTCCATCTGTTAATCTATGATATATTAATAATCTGTAAAAGTTTTAACTTTATAGCTCACATAGTATTGAAGCTATTGTAAATTTTCTTTTTTTGGACATGTTGAACTTTGACGAAAAATTAACTATTTAATTTTCACTATAGGGTATGTGGCATTCATCCCCAGGAAAATTGTTCAAACATAACACAGTATCAGTGAAAAGAAATCAGGATTATTTACTCCACGAAGAAAACAAATGTAAACAAGAGATGTTTGTAAAACACTAATGCCCCCTCCCCCCTCCCCCCAAAAGGGCAATATAGGGCATAACTCTGTCTAAAATGGTGCAACCCTCCCAAAACATTCTTGACCTAGATATTCAGCTGAAAAATCTGTATACTAAATTTCATTTCAATATGTGCAACCTCTTAAAGAAAATGAACGGAAACTGCTTATAAGTGGATTTTTTTCTAAGTCCAAGGGGCATAACTCCAACAAGAAGGATGCGATGGTACCCAAAACATTTCTTGATCTAGATATTTATCTGATATACCTGTAAACTAAATTTCATTTCAATATATATGCAACCTCTGCAAAGAAAATGAACAGAAACTGCATATAAGTGGAATTTTTCTAAGTCCAGGGGGCATAACTCTTACAAAAAGGATGTGATGGTACCCAAAATAGAATTTGACCTAGATATTCATCTGATATATCTGTATATTAAATTTCATTTCAATATGTGCAACCTCTGCAAAGAAAATGAACGGAAACTGCAAATAAGTGGAATTTTTCTGAGTCCAAGGGGCATAACTCTGTCAAAAATGGCGCGATCATACCCAAAATAGAACTTGACCTAGATATTAAGCTCATTAATCTGTATACTAAATTTCATTTCAATATGTGCAACCCCTGCGAAGAAAATGAACGAAACTGCAAATAAGTGGAATTTTTCTGAGTCCAAGGGGCATAACTCTGTCAAAAATGGTGCGATCGTACCCAAAACAGAACTTGGCCTAGATATTTACCTGATAAACCTGTATACCAAATTTCATTTCAGTATGTGCAACGGTTGTGAAGAAAATGAACAGAAACTAAATGGACCGACAGACCGACCGAGGGACAGCAGCAAAGCAATATGCCCTCCCTTCTTCGAAAGCGGGCATAATAACATGCATTTCATTTTGTTATCTTAGCTTTTTAAGATATTTAGAATACTTCAATTGATTACAAATTGAGTAATATACATGTATGGTAAATTTCTATTTTTTAACATGTAGATCTAAGAGTAGATCACCCTAACTGTGTTCAGTAAAGAGAGGGTTCTTTAATTAGATTCACTTTTTACTAAAAAACTCTGTTCCGATGAACAATCGTCCGGATACTGAAGAATCCGGAAATCTGGCGTTCGGATATCTGAAGGTCCACTGTATAAATATATGATCCAATGTGGCAAAAATAGAGTAAAATAGAGAAGAATATAAATTGTAACTAGAATACCCTTGATTTTGTCTCTACGGGTCACCGTTGTGACATCTGTTGGATCATCGCTCGGGTATTCCTCCATGTTGTTGAAGTTGATCGTATACTCAGTCCCTGCTTGATCTGTAAATTTCACATCCGGCTGTTTGTTGCGGTAAGCTTTCTCCACCAGCAAGTTAATGTTCTTTGGGTACGCCAGCAATTCATTTTGGCCATCTGAGTTGTCAACAAAATACCACTGCACAATGTCGGAGACAAGTTCTGCTTCCAGTTTTGCTTGCTTACTGCGATCGGCATCTCGAAGCAGACCATGGACATGATCAGCAGCTTCCAGTAATGCCTCATTGGTTCCGTGAAGGGTGACAACGCCTTTCTCTTTATCAATTGTAACATCGATATCAAATTTTTGTTTCAAATTGTGAAGAGCATTAACCTATGAAAGAAAAGAATTAGTTTCACCAAATAATTTTTTTTTTCAAAAGGCTTGCATTTGTACAGTAGAAAAGGGTATACATATTGATATATCATTTTTTTTTTAATTGTAGCTTATCCTTCTAAGACATTGGTTACAGGGTTATTATTTTGCAGAATTGCTTTTCTGGTTTAATCAAAGGTAAAAAAAAAAATATAGTATACATATTTCTTAGATTGCTATAATTATTTCTTTGATGAGAGTTATGCTGAAACAAATTTTTGCAGCAAACATTTTGACTGCAAAGATAGCAAATTAAGTTAAAACCCATGCTGAAAAAAGTATGTATGCTGTACATACTAGTATTACAATAACTTCACAGAACAAAATATTCAAAGTTTATGAGGACTCAAAAGGACAAAACATAAAAGAAATTAGATTACGTCATCTTGCAGAATCTGACATGTAATATACGAACACTTTACCTGTCCTTGTGTAATATGCTTAATTATGGGGTCTGGATAATCTTTCGTGGTGAAATCTGCATCTAGCAGGCTCTCTAATTTTTTTATTCCTGCCTCAATATCTTTATCGCTGTCAGCAAAAACCACAATGACTGCAGAAGACTGGTCCTCTGGTTTGTCTGCAAACACTGGTTTCCATCTTTTACTACTTTCATGCTTTCCCCCTAAAATCCATTTATGTATAGTTTCAATACGTTTATATATGACTTCAACTTTAATTAGTGACCAAGAAATATGTGCAAGTTATGAAACCTTCTTTTATTCGTTAATATTTCTAGTCACCAATGATTTATTCAATCTATGTATATATGCAGAATGTTTAATACTGCAGAAAAAATTAAACTTCTGATATTGTAAATCACATTATATTCGTGAGAACTTTATTTTCACGTATTTATATACTGTAAATCAATTTTTATTTGCGACGACTCGCGATCAAGCATTCTTGGAACTGTTTCAAATAGACACAGAGACTCAAAGGACAGGTTCGCGGCTAGAAATATTCGCGATGACGTCTCTTTCGCAAACCTCGCAAAAATTTCTCGCACACGAATAAAAGTTGGTTTACAATAATCGAGGCAGTGCGCTCGAAAAAATATCAATATTATATAGAAAAGAAACAGATTTCGTTAAAATTTTATCTTCTTCAGATTTCCTTACGCATATTGTACATGGTGAGGATCTAAGAAGTCTGATTTTAATCACAGGCACATGACAAATGGATGATGTAACACCCCCCACACCCACCCCCCACCCCACACACACACCCAGCTCCTGAAAATTTTTATTAGACCACAAAACTTATCAAAATACATGATTTCCTAGTCTGTCATTCTTGTATTATGATATCAGATAAAATTATCATTTTCCGCTTTTGTAAAGATTAAGCGATTGGTCCTACACAGTATATAAAAACACTATTAGGACCAATCCCTAAATCTTGACAAAAAGGGGGAAGAAAGCTGGGGGGTGGGGGTTACACCATCTATTCGTCAGGTGCCTGTGATTTTCATTAGATTGAGAATCTTGCCTAATACTAAGTATTATATTTTGCATTTATTATCCTTTTACTAACAGCATGACAGTTTGCTTGGTGGGGGTTAAAAGTTTATGTCCTTATAATCAATTTACTCATTGATTTGATGTTTGATTTCAATGACATCAATGCTAATTTGCATATGAAACTCAGAATACAATGATGATACCCTGATAATACTGACCCATCACATTAAATGATTGTTTACCAGTGCATGTACATTATTTGTAGTCTGAGCAGCAACTTGTTGCGTGAGGTATAAAAATTTAAATGGAAGTAGTAAGGCTACTCTGCTACTGTTGTTCTATATAGCTATCAATTTCATCATTATAAGGAGTAAAACTTGCTTTGTCCGTCCACATGCAATTGTTTTTTACTGCATAGTAGTAAACAATCAATCAATAGTGCCAGTGGTAATGCTAGGTGTTTTTTTTATATGCAAATGAGTATTGATTTCATTGAAATCAAACATCCAATCGATGAGTAAAATGACAATTCAGCATACAATGATTTAGCACGCCCTATCAAGCAAACTGTCATCCTGTAAGTAAAACAATAAAAATTGATGAATATCTTGTCTCATCCAGAATGTTATCTAATCTGACCAATATCTGTGGAACCAGTGGTGGTCAGAATAGACAAATATTACTGTGAACCCCAGGTTAATTGATCTTAAACTGAAAAAGAGGAAGTTCGCTCATTTAATTTGGGGAGATACATGTATAAGAGTTTTTTTAAGCCTACCTGAAAGAAAGTTAGAAAACATATCAAAATATCCTTTAGGTTTCGCTCCTTTTGCCTCAAAACACTTCTGCATGGCTATGATGAACTGTTGAGTCATCTGATGGTCATATATAATGACATGAACCTCTGAAATCGTCTTTGTACTGGAGGATACTTTATTTACAGCATCAAAAATTTCCTGAGCAAAATCCTCAACTTTCTGTTGATGACCTCCTTGTCCTGTGGAGAAATTAATACTTATAAAGGGTTACAAATAGGGGACTAACCACTGCAAATGTAAAAGTTTAAAAATATCATATCATAAAATACAACAAAACCTGATTAATATGAAGAAAAGTCTTCCTTAACATACAGTACCCCCAGTAATATTTGATTAATATACGGTACAATTTTTTTTGGTAATAAAGGAAAACTTTTATGAATCGTATGAATCCCAAGAAAGACTCTGTAAATATAAAAATTTTTGATTAAGGGGAAGCAAAATCATAAGGAACAGTAATTCCCTTAAATATAACCAATTTTTCTTTAATTTTCAAATATACCTGGTGAAATAACTCTACAAATAACTTTCTTGACAAGCCAAAACATAAAAAATACATTGAACGTGTTAAATTATAAAAAAAAAAAAAAAAAATCTTTGTATTGATACATGTATCAGAAAAATTAAATCAAATTTAAAATGCTAATATATGATGCTGGCCGAAACTAAAAAATTGACATTGATAATAATCTTACACATTTTCTAATTTATCTGATTACTAGTAATATTTTAAAAATGACTATACATTTTTAAATTTTTAACTAGTTAGATAAATTTTCCAGTTTAATATGTAATTATTCTTGTAGACTGTCAAATCATTAGTTGTCAGCCAATGCCCATACAGGATTAGTTGAACTCAAACACTGCTCTCAAAACTATCAGAGACCTATTATCTACAGAATGACGTACTATTTAAAAAAATCACTTGAAATACAAGATTTCTTGAAAATTCTTACCTGTACCCAGAGCTGGAAATGCCACTGATTTTAATTTCATCTCCTCAACTTTTTTAAAGACATCTGTGATTCTCTTTTTGTATTCACCTCCAGAAACATCAACGTGGATAATATACTTTGAAGGCATCTGGGACTTGTCTCCATTTACTGTGACGGTTACATTGTGTTTCTTCATATTTGACTCTGTTTTCATAAGTTTTAAAAAAATTAATCACTAAAAATCAAAATTGGAAAAAAAAGGGCATGATTAATATACTGGTTATTCATCCACTCATTAAAAGAGAGAAAAAATGAAATCCAACCAAATAATTCGATCTTTCATATAATTTTTGTGGAGTTTTGAAAGCGTTGATGTGAGAACGAGGAGAGCAAGAGGAAAGCGGTAACTACATGTTCAAATGTATATATAAAATATTGCACAGAAATATTAGGATAAATGATACAAGGACATACATGTACAGCTGCACACTACTCTTAAAAGGCATTATCCGCCATATTTCTTATTCGTTGCTATCTCCACAACCCCCTCTATAAGACGATGCCTCTTAATTAACAGTTTAAGATATTTCATTGTAGAGGTCTGACAAGTATAGATGAACATTTTACATTGCAGTGTTACTTGTTGTGATGAATTATTATCAAATTTTATGCACTTCTTCTGCCGAACCAGGAGAAAAGTAACATTAAGTATACAAGTTAATAAATTATTTACAAACAGAAAATTCACATAAAAGCAAAGGAATAAATGCAGAAATTATGAGACCATTTAAGGAATGCACATCAACTACAAGTTTTATTTACATGAACCTGTGTGATTGTGCCTATTTATGAGCACTGTTCTGATATATTTAGCTTTCAAAATCGAATACGAGATATGACTACAATGTACCATTTTCAAGGAGTGACTTTATATGCTACAAACAATTCTGCAAACAATTAAATTAATATTGTAAGTTATATAATATTATAAATTCAATTGGAGGAGAAGTAAAATGTGTAGGGAAGTTTTTTGTTGCATTTTGCCAAAGTACAATTGTGCTGGCTATAGCTTTAATGGCATATTTTTGAAATGTAATTGCATGTAGAATTGAATAAATTTACCTTTACCCACTGCTTCAAAATAAAATATTTTTCAAAAAGATTTTTTAAGCTACAATTAGTGTGATTTCAGATAAAACAGTTTTTTTTTAACTCTTAATTTTCGATGAAAAAAAAGTACTATTAAGGTCATAGGCAATGTAGTTTGAAATTTTTTGGGTTCTTCCCTGGAGTTGAAGAGTTCCACTAAATGAAGGACCCGTGTGCAATACTTTTAATGTCTATATATGGATTTGTACACCCCTTCTAAAACAATTTTTGATGAAAAAAAATGTTGAATTTATGTTTTGTAATTTTTGTGCATTTTTCTTTGAATAATACAAAAATTTTCACAATTTTATATCTTTTCAAAACCCCTGGTAACGCATGCTGATTTTTTGTCTAAGAACATGTAATGGTATTGTAAGATTAAATTTAGAATATCTTGAAAAATTATCAGTAGGTGATGTACGTTGCATATGTCCGTAAATACATTACATGAACATTTGCTTTTGATCTAAATATACTGACATGCAAGAGAAACGCAACACCCTATTTTAGGGGGAAATAATTATGTAAAGTAAAGAATTATGGCACGCCAAATTCACAAAAATGAGATAAACCTAGTTTCACAATTGATAAACTAGGTTTATCGACTGTAAACTATAGTTTACAAACCGTAAACTATAGTTAATGATTCGTTAAGTATAGTTAACAATTCGTTAAGTATAGTTTTCATCTGTAAAACTATATTTAACAGTCGTTAACTATAGTTTACGAATGCTAATCTAAGTTTATCTGTCTGAATAAAGCGTTAACAATAGATTTTGTTGATAAACAAAGATTCACATTTGTTAACTATAGTTTACAATCGTAAACTATATTAGTTAAGAGTTGTTAATCATAGTTTCACAAATTGTGAAACTATATTTATCAGATTGTTAACTATAGTTAATGGTTTGTAAACTATAGTTTACAAATCGTGAAACTGTATTATCAGATAATCTATGTTTTGCAATCGAAAATGATTGTTTTCGATGTTAAGTATAGTTTACGCCATTAACGTTGTTAACAATAGTGTACAGTCCATAAACTATAGTTTACAATCGATGAACCTAGTTTATCAACGGTGAAACTATGTTTTGCTCATTTTTGTGGATTTGGCGTGCCATAAAGAATTTTGTATCTTAAGATTATGGATATCTTCAATTTGGTAAATATTGTTAATTTAACGGTTGAACGATTTTTGTACCATAACCGGAAGTCAAGTTTGAGTCTGCTTAACAGAAATCAAAAAATTGCATGTTTAACAAAACATTTGGCAATAGTATGGAGTTTTAAGGGTTTGTACTGTTCATCCTAAGTAATGCAGCAATATTTCAAAAAATAAAATCACTTTCGTTTCCCGTAACGATACTAAGGCTTCTCGAAAACGGCTTAAGTACACATTTCCATTGCTCTAGCTGGAAAATCTCAAAGTAAAGGTGATGGAGAGTTGATGATGCAAAAATACACTGCACTACGCCTCAACGGGGTCTTATGTATCATATGCATACTGTATACAGGATTATTTTTGCCCCATGTTAATTTCGCCCTTTTGCACTTGCGAACTATTTTGCCCGGTTTTAAATTCTCCCAATCTTAGTTTTGTTTAAGAAATTATGCTGTGTAATTTGAATTCGCACAGTTTTAAATTCGCCCAATCAGAAAGAAGGCGAAAGGGGCGAAAATTTCCCTGTATACAGTAAATGATAGTCCTTGGTCCGGAAGTTCAAGGGTTATTACAATGCGCTAAGTTAGAGAAAATTCTACCTAATCATCTGAAAAACAAGCATTTAAAAATTGCAAAGAATATATCCTTTGCTCAGATCTCGGTATTGATTAACCTATTCTATCGTAGAAATTAAGCTACATTTGTTGTTTAGGGCAGTCTTGCACGTTGTAATTAAATGGCTGGGAGGGGGGAGGTTAATTAACAGTCATATGTTACTTAGTAAAGTTAAAAGATAAACATTTAACATTTTTATCAAATCTCTGATGTTCTGAAAAGTGAGTTTAGCCTTACTGTATTCTTTTTTGAAAATCATTAGATAAAAAATTAAAACATTTGTAGATTACTGCTTGTTGCATTTCTTTTGCATTTCAGTATAGCATTGAACTCTCTGTATATTATATTCCTTGCAAGACACATTTTTAGACATGATAAACCAAAAGACAGAAGTTAGATTCTATTGAATTGCCTATATATCTAATAATTTTTTTTTAAATGTGTATACTTGGATGTCTGAAATAAGTTTGCATGCCTATTGCTGATTTTTTATTGCAAGGATACAGTCATGTAATTCATACTTGAGAGTTGGGTGGGTAGTAACTACACTGCATACATATTTATGTGGTAGTGTCAGATACACGGCTTCCTACTGCTTTGGGCTAGTGGGTTAACCCTTTAGCTCAATTGGTCGAGCACTGGACTGGAAAGCTAGAGGCCCTGGGTTCAATCCCTAGCAGAGGCAATCAATTGTCTCTGTTACATTTATCATTGAAAAAGAGTACTATATACTATACTCCCATTCATTACTTAGTCAATGGCCTTTAGATTGCTTAGAAGAAAATTGAGTTGTTAAAAAATTAGAGGTATGGAACTCTTTTCATAGGGTACCTACAAAAATAAAATTCTTTTAAATCAAATGCTTTACAATTTTACTTTCTATCCATATCTATTCATATGTAAACAATTTTCATTTATTTACTACCAAAGTTCATTCCGGAATTCCTTATACTTCTCGAGATATTCTGAAATCAATTCCAAAATTGACCTTAATTCTTTTTTACTCGACATCAGCATGAAAAGCTTCACTAATTGTTAAGCAGGAATGATGGGACAACTTTTCCCCGGAAAAGTTCTTATTCTATACTCAATGGATATTTGCTCATTTTCATTCAAGCTTTACAAGATTTTCTCTAATTTGATCATATGATCTTACTAAGTCACCAACAACATTTTAGCAGTCTAATTGTTTTTAAAATCAAAAGGTATATTATACATTCCCGGGAAAATTCGTTGAACTACAGCTTCTTTTACATTCATAATCAACATGACGGTGCAGTTGTTGATGTAGACGTTTTCAAATTAATTTTTCGCTAAAGGAATTACTATGGACTTAAACTTACAATCTAGAGTAAGAAATCAACTTTAAAATGTTGAAAGATTTTGCAAATACTATGCTGCATGCAACTCTTTGCTA
>NW_026926671.1:0-28597 GCF_032062105.1 Saccostrea cuccullata | reverse complement strand
CGTCTGTCCGTCTGTCTGTCTGTCCGTCTGTCTGTAAACAATTTTTCAAAATGCTACTCCTCCTACAGTTTTGGTCTAATTTCAATATAACTTGGCACACAAGTAGACTACACTAAGATACATAATTCTTTCAAAACGCTACTCCTCCTACAGTTTTGGTCTGATTTCAGTATAACTTGGCACACAAGTAGACTACACTAAGATACATAATTCTGTATATCGGTTTTTGATTTTGATGAACGGTGTTGCCGTGGTTACTAAAAATAGAAATTTCTGTGAAATTCTTTCAAAATGCTACTCCTCCTACAGTTTTGGTTTGATTTCATTATAACTTGGCACACTAGTAGACTACACTAAGATACATAATTCTGTGTATCAGTTTTTGATTTCGATGAACGGTGTTGCCGTGGTTACTAAAAATAGAAATTTCTGTGAAATTCTTTCAAAATGCTACTCCTCCGGCCTACAGTTTTGGTCTGATTTCAGTATTACTTGGCAAACAAGTAGAATACACTAAGATACATAATTCTGTGTATCGGTTTTTGATTTTGCTGAACGGTGTTGCCGTGGTTACTAAAAATAGAAATTTCTGTGAAATTCTTTCAAAATGCTACTCCTCCTACAGTTTTGGTTTGATTTCATTATAACTTGGCACACAAGTAGAATACACTAAGATACATAATTCTGTTTATCGGTTTTTGATTTCGATGAACGGTGTTGCCGTGGTTACTAAAAATAGAAATATCTGTAAAATTGTTTCAAAATGCTACTCCTCCTACAGTTTTGGTCTGATTTCAATATAACTTGGCACATAAGTAGAATACACTAAGATACATAATTCTGTGTATCAAATTTTAATTTTGATGAACGGTGTTGCAGTGGTTACTAAAAATAGAAATGTCTGTAAAATTGTTTCAAAATGCTACTCCTCCTACAGTTTTGGTCTGATTTCAGTATAACTTGGCACACAAGTAGACTACACTAAGAACATAAAGAGACTTTATCAACGATCATTATTCTATTTAGTTTCAAATCCCAGCTGCTTAAGTATTTTTCTCTTCCTTTGCTATATATATATTATTATAACAGTAACTTGATCCGAAGGGTCGTATCACGTCGAGTTGACAGGCGCGGGTAAAAAGATATAAAGAGACGCGAAGCGTCGAGTTTGATCTGATGATCCGCGCCTGTCAACGAGACGTGATACGGCTCTTCGGATCAAGTTACTGTTATAATGATAAATTTATTATATACCCCCTTATAACTAGCTAAATAAAGCAGAATAAAACTTTAGAGATCAATTGTATAATATTTATCCATAAAACAAAGCATAATAACAAGGGACTTTTTAACACGCAAGAAAAATAACGTCATGTTTTTGCGTACTACGTCATCAGTTTCAGAGAGTGGTGATATGGATTCAGAAAACCACAGTGTGGTGATCCGGAAAATCGGATCAGACTCGGTAAAATTAACAGTAACAAAAACAAGAAAATTGATGGGTATATAATAAAAGTTCAAACCAGTAGAGCTTCAGTCTCGACAGAGACTTCTGGTTTTCAAGTATTTTAGTCATTTTATGCATTGCGCATGCGCACGTGCTATCATGTCCATGCATTCAATTTTGATAGTAGCATATTGTAGGAATCTATTACATCTATTCATATTCTAAAATTCATCCTGATTTTTTGAGAATTAAGAAAGTTATAGACATTTAAAGTTTAAGCCAATCAGATTGCAGCACACGTGCATGCACGTGCTTTCATGATAATTCTTATATATCATGTTGTAGAACCTTCTAATGTATGACCATATTTCAAATTTCAAATTATTTCGTCAAAAAACAAGAAAGATATTGAGACTTTAGTTTCAGCCAATCAGAGCGAAGCGCACGTGAATGCACGTGAGTTCATGATAATATGACCATGTCATGTTGTCTATAATACCATTATATACTTATATTAATATTTTCAAAACATTCCATCAAAAAAAAGAAAAGTTACGGCTAAATCTGTTATATTGGTCATTTCACGTGTTGCACGTGCATGCTCTTGCAAGCACGTGCGCACAAAATGACCTTGATTCCGCAAATCTACATAACATGTCTTCTTACCCTAAAAAGGTTTTACCTACATCGGATGAACAGTTTACAAGATCATTCGCGGACAAATAAGTACCCAGGAAGAAGAAAAATAATAACTAGAGCAAAGCTCGTTGCAAAGCAACGAGTAGGTCTTCCGTCCTGTTTGACCGGAAGTAGCTTTCATTTTTAACAAAAATGAGAAATAACGCCCAAAAATGGTTTGAATCCTCCAAATCCATGTTAAATAATGCAAAAATAAGCCATTTACTGCTACTTCCGGTTTGACCGGAAGTGATGACGACGGACGGAAAATTAATTTTAACGCTCCCAGAGACATATGTTACCCAAAACTTATCAAGAACGGCAAAAATACGCGTTTTCCGACTACTTCCGGTTTGGCCGGAAGTGACGACGCCGGGCGTATTTTGACGACTTCAATAGATTAAGCTTGACATTTTGAACAACTTTGCTTCTTTGACGTATCACAAATTCTCAAAACTTTTTGAGATATAAAGGAAAAACTTTCGGCCCCTCCAGGCCCCTAATTTAAGGGGCCAGCCCTTTTTTCGAGACGTCATTTGGTAGATCTTGATATTCTACATCTTTTTTGTTCTACATGCTTTAACAAAATATTTCTAGGTAAAAATTTATCGTAGAAAAGGTGGTAAATATTTTGAAATTCCTGATAGGACTATTTTCGGGCCATAGCGAGCGTCGGTGCTACCTACTTCTGGTGAAAATGATATACTCACTGCACTTCTCCAAAGGTTGATCTATCATCACTGAAAATTTCATACTTCTATCTTCAACGGTTTTTGAGAACATTGCCGGACAAAGTGACCCTCTAAAAATGACAAAATTGCGAAAATCTCCGAACCGGAAGTGACGTCATCAAAATAAAAAAATTTATTTCTAGATTTTTTGATGTTCTATCAGACCTGAAAGTTTCATGAAAATCCATCGAGCCGTTTCCGAGAACTCGCGTGCACAAAATCGGTAAGAAAAAAATAATAAGAAGAACTAGATACGATCTCGTTGCGAGCAACGAGTGGGTCTTCCGTCCGATTCTTAATGAGATGAGATAAGATTTTGATTGCGATTTTCATTCTAAAATAATGACTTGCAACAATCTGTAAAAGATATTGAACATTAAAGACTTAAAAAATCGGCCTTTGGCCCCTAACGGCCCCAAATTTTAGGAATCGGCCCTTTCATTCATATAATCTTAAAGCTTTTAAGATTTTGAACATTTTTTGCTCAACAACTATTCAGAAATTCTTTTTCGTTTTTGAGCTATTAGAAAAAGTAATATTTAGGGGACCAACCCTTCAACTCCTTAGTTGGGACGTTTAGCAAAAAATGAAAGGTTGCATATTGTTCAGAACATTATTTTGAAAATATTTTGTTCAATATTGCTTGTCAAAATATTTCTCCCTTTCGAGATATAAAGCATCAGAGATTTAGCATTCTGGCCCCTTATAGCCCCTAATTATGTACCATGCGACATGAAAATCATAATATAAAGTTGTAGATGGTTGAGATAAACATCTTTGCTTCAGAAATGTATTACAAAATATTTACTGATAAAGAGTTATCCAATTAAGACTTTGGACCCCTCTTGGCCCCTAATTCGAGTACCCAGCCCCTTTTTTGATATCTCTTCTGAAAGATCTTACGATTTTAAACATTTTTCGTTCAATAACTATTCAGAAATTCTTTTTCGTTTTTGAGCTATTAGCAAAAGATATATTTAGGGGCCAACCCTTTAACTCCTTAATGGGGACGTTTAAGGAAAAATGAAACGTTGCATTTTGTTCAAAACATTATTTTGAACAGTTTTTGTTCAATATTGCATATTAAAATATTTCTCCCTTTCGAGATATAAAGCATTAAAGATTTAGCATTCTGGCCCCTTGTAGCCCCTAAATATGTACCATACGACATAAAAACAATAATATATAGCTGTAGATGGTTGAGATAAACATCTTTGCTTCAGTAATGTTTTACAAAATATTAACTGATGAAGAGTAAGAGAAAGAAGACTTTTTGCCCCTCTTGGCCCCTAATTTGAAAGCCCAGCCCCTATGTTGAGATCTCATCTTAAAGATCTTAAAATTTTGAACATTTTTTGTTCATAAACTATTCGGAAATTCTTTTTCGTTTTTGAGCTATAAGCAAAAGAAATATTTAGGGGCCAACCCTTTAACCCCTTAACGGGGACGTTTAGCAAAAAATGAAAGGTTGCATATTGTTCAGAACATTATTTTGAACAACTTTTGTTCAATATTGCTTATCAAAATATTTTTCCCTTTTGAGATATAAAGCGTCAAAGATTTAGTATTCTGGCCCTTTTTGACCCCTAATTATATTACATACGACAAAAAAATTATAATATATAGTTGTAGATGGTTGAGATAAACACCTTTGCTTCAGTAATGTATTACAAAATATTTACTGATAAAGAGTTATCGATTGAAGACTTTTGGCCCCTCTTGGCCCCTGATTTGAGTGCCCAGCCCCTTTTTCTTGATTTCGTCTTAAAGCTCTTATAATTTTGAACACTTTTTGTTCAACAATAATTCAGAGATTCTTTTTCGTTTTCGAGTTATTTGCAAAAGAAATATTTAGGGGCCAACCCTTCAACCCCTTAACGGGGACGTTTAGCAAAAAATGAAAGGTTGCATATTATTCAGGACATTATTCTGAACATCTTTTGTTCAATATTGCTTATCAAAATATTTCTCCCTTTCGAGATATAAAGCATCAAAGATTAAGCATTCTGGCCCCTTGTGGCCCCTAATTATGTACCATACGACATAAAAACCATAATATATAGTTGTAGATGGTTGAGATAAACATTTTTGCTTCAGTAATGTATTACAAAATATTGACTGATGAAGAGTTATCGATTAAAGACTGTTGGCCCCTCTTGGCCCCTAGTGTGATGAGTCAGCACTTTTTTCCTGATATCATATGAAAGATCATGTCATTTTCCACAAATATTGTTCAGTATGTTTTAACAAAATATTTATACTTTAAGAGATATGATGCAAAATGTCTCAAAAAATCACTCATAATTCGTGTCCTAGATTTCGACCCCTACCGAGCTTCCATACTTTTCACTTCCGGAAGATTTGAAAGTACAGGTGCAAAACTACAATATGTCTTCTATTAGTCCTGAAAAGGACAACATTCTAGCTTTTGTCGTTTTTGAGTTTTTGTGTCGACAAAATGGACACTAAAAATTCGATTAAAGGGCGATAACTTCCGACCGGAAGTGATTTTTTAAAAAATGAAAAATATGAATAAGGTTTAGGTCATGATACATCGTTCCTGAAAATTTCAAAACAATCCACCCAAGCATCTCTGAGAAATCGTCTGCACAAAAATGTGTAAAGAAAAAAATAATAATAATAATAAAAGTGAAAAAGAAACAATAGAATAATAGAAGGGTCTTCCGCTGGAGACGGAAGACCCTAAAAATAGTGGAAAAGAAACCTAAGAAAAACAATAAGGTCTTCCACTGAAGACGGAAGACCTTAATAAGAAACAGAGTAAAAACAATATGTTCCCCAACTTCGTTTGGGGAACACAATTAGGAAAAGTACAGGAAAAGGAGGGGGACTTTTCAATTAAACTAGCAATAAATTTAAAAAAAAAAAAGAGTAAGGAGTGTTTCTGTACCCTATGGAATATATAACTTTTGGCAATGACGTATCCATGTTGATTCCTCCATCTTGTTCAATACAGATAGGCCAACTAGTGGTGTTAGATAATGTCAAAGTATTGTTACACATGAAATGGTATGCCGTAATGAAGCGCATTAGCCTCTTGGCTTCACTGTGTGCATCTGCCAGGACCTGAAGAGGGCTGTAAACATCTTTCATGTACATCACCTGGACACTGCAGTATACAATCACGGCTAAGCCTATCAAGTAGGCTAGCGTCTTCTTCCTGCGATTCATGGTCAACACCAAACCACACCTCCGTGAATTACTTCAGCCCATAGTTTGATTAGTAAAGGATTCTAAAATAGAGGTGTTTGAATGAAAAATTAATGAAAACATAACATAAACAGAGGGGTTTCAGTACTTTAAAAATTATTTATAGTTACACTGCACAAAAAATAATCAATAACTTCAAGTTATTTGATTATAAATGCCTGATATTACCATAGAAACGCAACACCCTAATTTAACGGGTGAAAATTATGTACGGATGTTGCGTTTCTATTGACGGTGAGTATACATTTAAGTTACACTGTTGTGCAAAAATTTCATGTTTCTATTCCTATATTGACAGGAGGTTTGCTAAAAGAGTTTATGTAAAGATGCCTGGAAAAGAGACGAGAAAAGATATGCTGAGTCATCTTCTGTCCAAACATGGCAGTCCCCTTTCTAGTCAGGAGTTAGACCACATTGCACAGTCAGTTTATCTCTCATGTATTGTCCTAATCAGAATTTTATGTAAAAATTCTGTTTCATTGAGTGATCATGCGTATGATTTTAAATGATGTTGATTTTCTTCAGATTGACGGAGGGCTATTCAGGTAGTGATCTTAATGCTTTGGCAAAGGATGAAGCTCTTGGTCCAATAAGAGGTACGTGTATAATGATGAGAGTTTATAGAATCACCTAAAACTAAGCATACACATCTTCATGTTTGTGATGTTTATGTATTTGTTATTAATGTAAATAGCTTAATTATTATTTTTATCTTCCAGATTTATCAACAAAAGAGGTGAAGACTGTGGATGCAAATCAAGTAAGATTTAAAGAAACAGATTCAGAGAGAACAAAGATGTTTTGTACTTTTCAAGTTTTACCTGTTCTATGATCTCAAAAATGTGTTCATTAAAGACAAAAATAAATAGAGACATATGCATTTTTTCCAGTAACATTAAAGTTCTTATTTATGTAACATCTAATTTCTGAATATACATGTACCGGTATGTTAACAACTACACATATTTTGTATGTCTTCAAATAGGTACGGAATATTACACAAAAGGATTTTTTGGAGGCCCTCAAAAGAATTCGACGAAGTGTCGCACCAGAAAGTTTACATCAGTATGAGACTTGGAATTTAGAATATGGAGCTGTTGGTGTATAAAGGGTGTAGGAATTTAATTTTTTTTATAATTTACATTCCAGACTTGCAATTTTTTCCATTTCCATTTGTATCATTGAAGTCATAACTCATGAGCTGTATGTACTTGAAAATCAGAATTCAAGACTTTTTAAGGTACATCAGTACCTTTCTATGCATTTGTATACATGCATTATGTATTATGAAGTGCTTTAATTTTTGTAAATCATGTTAATGACATCCTTTTTGAGAACTTGCAATTGTAAAATAAGGTTGTCTTACAAGGGCATTAACCTTAATAACAAATTTACCGAGACCTCATTTGATAAGTACATGTATAAAAAAAACCATTTGGTTCAGTAACACCACATGCATTCATATCGGTGTACACTTAAGTAAGAATATGGTTACAAGAATTTTGCTAATTGTGTTTATTTTATAATCCTTTACAAACTTGAATGAGAATGAAAATAAATTGTTTTCAAACCTAGTAACAATGCAGAAACCATGAACTAAAGATAACAAGTTTGTCAAGAGTTTTTTGAAATATGATCTCACACTTACAAGTGTGGCTTAATAAAAAGTAGATCATAAGGCCATCTTTAAAATGATATTTACTTGCCCTCTCCCGACTGAAGGTGAATTTATTGGGTTGGTAATGGTACATGTATATAGGTGGGGAATTTTTTTTCCAGAAAATTTCAACATAATTGTTGACTGGATAAGAGGAATAAAAAAAAAGAATATTGTGTCTTGGAATGGAAAAAAAAGTTTTGAGTTGAACTATATTTTGTCAGTCTGTCAGGAGAGGACAATGAAACTTTTTTTTAAGACGGTCTGAAAAATTTAAATAAAAATTGTTATTTTAAGTATTTTTGCAGAATTTTTGAATTCAATTTTTTTAGCAATAATTGTGAATATATAAAATTCTTTAGAATATGTATAGTGTGTCAAATTCAGTTAAACATGTATTTTGGTTTTTATGAATTTATCTCTTATATACACTTCCTAATTTTTCAAAATTCTGAACATACATGTATATATATCCCAATTATCAGTGTACAATATGAAAGTAAGCGACTGCTAAACAGCTACTTAACATCTAGTTCCTTGGTGTTGTCATTTTATTTCAGTTTGTAAAACCTCCATTAAAGAATTGCATGTATGATGATGTTTTGTGAAATGCATGACTGCTGATAATGGTATTCTGTCACTAATTGTTTTATTGACAGGAACATTTAAATTACTTGTTTCATTTTGTTATGATTTTGAAGCATTTAGAATAAACTGTTATATGTTCTGAATTTATTTATTTTTTCATTTTATTCAATGAAGTAGCTGAAGATAGTGCATGTGTTTTCATTTGGTTTGTACTGACAGGCATTCAAAGCAACATGCACCACACTAAAACGATTGTCATGAATAGAGAAAGAGTAAACCAGTTTTCCTGAAAAAATACTCAGATATTAGATATTAACATAAATTTCATGTTCTTGCAGATTTTTTTTATCAGTTAAGTTTGAAGTTTAAGGCAAATAAGCATCACCTAAAGGTTTCAAAAAAAGATGAGGGATAAAGCTGTAGAGATAAACTGAGAGGTTCTGTGAGTAAGCTCAGAAAATCATAAATTATACTCCATGCTGTCATGATTTTAAAGTTTTCTTGTACACACTGACAAAGTAACCTTGAACTTTCCTATCTGGCCTTGATTCACAATGATAGCTTAATTGTGCAACATTAAAACTTCTAATGTTTCACCATTAGAAGTTACAGGCCAAGCACATCTGCCAGTAACCTTAAACTTGCAAAACCGTCTTAATGACACACCTTTAGACCATAAGCAATTTTTAGGTCACCGTGACCTATTGCTATGCGTATTCTTCCATCGTTGTGCATTGTGCGTCGTGTGTTAACATTTGAACATTTTCAGCTTCTTCTCTGCAACCACACAACCTTTTTCAACCAATTTTGGAATAAAGCATCTATGGGTCAAGGGGAACAAAAATTTTGAATTTCATGGCCCCCCTGGGACCTAAGGGGTGGGGCCTAAACCACTAAAATTGATGCAATTTTTTAAAAAATCTTCTTTACTCCTGCACATCAAACAGTCAAACTGTTGGGATGATTGTAATCAGCGTTGAGTCCTCTACCAAAATTTTGAAATTCATGGATCCAGGGGTTCTAGGACTGGGCTAAATAGATTATTTAGTAAAAATGCATTATTTCTTTGCAAATATTCTTCTATGGGACTAAGGCTGTGGGACGAGGCTCTAATGATTATACAGTGAAAATTCATGAATTCTTTGAAAATTTTTTCCTTTGTTCCTGGGTATTATGCCAATGATCTAAGTACATATTTATGATGAAGAAAGCTGCCTCTTCCAAAATGGTCAATTTCAGGGCCCTGGGTCAGGGGTACTTGGGGGGGGGGGGGTACATAGTCTGAAAATAAATTAATGTTTTGAAATCTGCTCCTTGTTATTAATCAACCATTTATGATGAAATAAAATTTATGATAAAATTCCTAGAATTTTGAAATAAGGGTCAGTGGTTTCTTTTGGGGTGGGGTGCACAACTGGTTATAAAGTGGATATGCATTTTCTCTTTGTTACTCTGAGTATTAAGTAACCAAAGTAAGCATGCTAAGTGTATAGTTATGATAAGCAATGGTGCCTCATTCAAAATTGTATGTGAATTTGAATTTCATGGCCTGATCTGGTTTAAAACACAGTCCAAATTTAATTGTTGGAAAGTTGTGAGATGATACTCAGGTGACCTATAAGGCCCGAGTGCCTCTTGTTCTGTCAAGTGTCAGCTTCCAAGAGTTATTGGCCAAACAAAAATTCTAGAAAATTTCTGCCCTGGACCTCAAACTTTCCCAAATGACCTTAAGTCCCAAGGTCAAAAGAAACGAGTCGTAAGAAATTTTGTGTCCAGTATGATCTTTGAATGTTTCTCCTTTACAAAAATATGGACTGGATTCAAATGCATGGACAACAAATCAGACAGACAGTCAATGTAATTCCCATTTACACCCCACCCACCAATGTTTATTGCCCAAGGGGAGGGGGTATCATACTTCTTTGAAAATAAGCCTTTAATAAAGAGTTCATTAATCTTTCTTGGGGCATACATTCTATAGATTCATGTCCAAGGTGAGAACAAAAGTAAATTACATCCCAAACCCCCATCTTCAGTAAATAAGTGTTGTCAGCGAGCATCATCTATTGAAGGACCAAGGATTCTAAAATTGCCAAGACAACTTGGAGGAGCAATTTGATTCATGGTTCTCTCGTTCATAACATCATAATTTTGATAAGTTAATTATGTCCTTGATATTTTAGTGGTGTTTTATTTTATGAAAGGCAGCGTTTTTTTTGTGTGGGAATAAACATGTCAGATCATACAGTGTATAGAACATTGACAACAGTAAAATTAGAATGATTATTCAAGTTGGAATTCACAGGGAAACAGATTACACTAGTGTTAGATAAGACAGTTTTCACTGTACATGTACTTGTGTTTCAATGCTTGTTGTGCTTTTAATATTTAAACTGCTTATTGAATTTCATGTAGTTTCACTTATGGCTGTACAGGGTACATATATTTTTACTCCTGATTATAACTGATTAAATTTTTCAAGTATTTACTCATTAAATTTATTCCCATGTGTGTATGATGCAGATCTATAAGAGTTATAATAAAGGTTGCATTTCATTTCCAGAATTTTTAGAAATTTTTCACTTTTCATTTCAGACATTTCAAAGTTTTCATCTCCAACATTTTCAGGTAGTGTTTTTTGATAATGGAAGCAGGATTGAAGAATTCACTTATGAAAAATTTAATCTAATAAGAATAATTATAGTGTATCAAATGTCTTGGACATAAGTTCGATTCAGTCATTGACATTTAATGTAATCAACATGAATGGTAATGAAAAAAATTCATGCTCATTGAATTCTTTCTCTTTAGTCCTACATGTACAGGTCGTTTATAGACAAAATCTTTATGTTTAAATCAATATTTTGAAAATGTGGTTTGAAATTAATTACTTTTTTGAAAATTCCATTTCCACTGTCTTGGTTAACATATTAAATTGCACGAGAGATACCTTGCAAACATTCAGGAAATGAAAAGAAAATGTTGGAAATGAAAAGAAAAATTGTTGGAAATGAAATTTTAAAAAATGTTAGAAATGCTATGCAGATTTCCGGAAATGAAATGCAGTGATAAAAAAGGAATGACAGTCTGCAACTTAAGTAAGAAATACAGACATATATATACTGTTCTCCACAAGTATTATACCACAATTGTACTGAATTAAGTTATTGTAGTCAAATATTGCCAGGCTGTTAATTTATTCAATTATAAATGGTAATCCAATTTTTCCTCTCATGCTTTACAATGTTGGCAAGGACATTAAGCTAAAACAATCAATCAAACTTCATCATCTTAAACACATTGGTATCAAGAAAAAAAGTGAGAGATGTCCGAAGAATTTAATGATAATAGATTTTAAGAAATAAAAAAAAAAAACAACACATATCATTGGCTTTTCCATTGTACTTGAGATATGATCCATTGTTGAGATTAAAAAATTCAACTGTTTTCTTCAGCTTGAAAAAGATATATAATTTGGAACTGCAACAAAAGAATGAATCAGAAATTTAATTATTTTATGTGCCACTGCAGGAAAGTAGCCATGAGGAAAATTTGTTTTATATAGTGTGTCAAATGGTAACTACCGGTATATGAAATTTATGTCAAACTTTTGTATTAAATTACAAGCATAACATGTACATGTATTTATATATGTGGTGTAAAAATAAATTGGGAATTCTAAAATTTTAATTTTTATTCCTTTTTTTTAAATTTACATTTGTATAAATAGCAGACTCTACATTACAGCACTCAAACTCTTTCTAGTATTATTAATCTCTTATAAAACACTAAGACATTTGTACCTCATTCATTTTATTAAATAATTTAGCAATGTACAGATATACAAGCATTTCAAACCAAAATATTATAAAACAAATGAAAAAAAAAAAATGACTCAACTTAGATGAAATCATAAGAAATTCAAAAAATCTGTTTGGATTAATGCAGTATACTATTCAATTGGGTAATGTTTCAGCTTAATACTATGGTAATCTTATATGTCAAAAAAAAAAAATGGATAAATGGCCACACGCATTATCGCAAGCCATGGGATTTGTTGTCATTCTATCTGTAAAAGAAAAAATTGACAAAAAAAAACCTCTGGCTTGTGATGGTAGCCTATACAGTTAACAATTTTTTATCTGTCGAGTAGGAGTGTAGTCTGTGGATGCTCCAGATTTGTGTTTAATATTTTCTTTTCTTATATTTGATGTACAAATGTACCTGTACATGTTTATGACTTGACAAGGCACAGTTAGTCTTATGAATTTTTTTAGGTGTCACAATTAATGATTAAAATGGAAATAGCTGCATCAATGGTTTATGATAGGGCTAGTCATATCATACTATGCAGAAGTTCTCTCTGGGAAAACATGCTTGGGCCACAGCAATTTAATTTCTTGTTTGTCGGACATCAGATGACAAAAAATATTATTGTACTTTCACGTTAAATACTAAAATCTGATTGGTTTAGACGCAGTTAACAATCCGTTCTATTATCCTCAGCCTTAGCAACACACGTGACAATGGGTAACACAACGGTAATGTCACATGCGTGGAAATTATGCACGTACGATTCACCGTAGAATTCTCAAAACGTCAGTTGTGCGTTTGAAAGAACTGGAATAAACTTGACGTCAATAAAAGCTTGCGTCCGATGTAGCTTACTCGAAAACAACAAACGACAGACGAAACATGCTTGCGAGTGCAGAAATAACGAAACTTTAGATGATAAAGGACTCTTAGAGTATCAAATAAACAATAAAGAGGTCAGTAAATCTTTTTCGAAGTAGCGTGGAGTTTGAAAGCTTTCTAAACGTGAACGTAAAGACGATCGACGATTTTTTTCCTGACATCATAAATCAAGAAGACATTCAGTACATGTATAATAAGATAAATGGTGCCTGTTTTGGAGGGTAACAGTTGAAATTGACACCCCAAGGAAAACCATTGTCAACCTTCGCTGACGCGTCGGTTAACAATGGTTTTCCTTGGGGTGTCAATTTCAATTGTTACCCTCCAAAACAGGCACCATTGATATACTAGCGGGCTATTACACTTGTATCACTTTTTAAGCGAAATTTTTAGACAGAACACAAAAAAATTTAGCAAACAATTTCTTTTCAACTTTTTTCTGACTTGTAAAAGTAAGCAGACTTAAAATACGAAAAATAAAGTGGAAATAGAACAGAATTTCCCCAGTATGGGAAATTTAATTTTATTTGTATAGTTTTGTTGAAATTGGAGTGTGCAGGTTCAGCCATCCAAAAATTAAGTTGTTGTGTTCTTGGATAGTTTATCTTTCAACCTTTGAAACATATGTGTAAAACACAACTGAAATATATTTTCAGTCCATCTCAATGTAAATGAGTGTTCTGTTTATTATTATATGATCTTCACCTTAGTTTAGCTGAAGAAAATACATGATAAATGTCCATATATATGGCAAACTAGTGGAAAGATTTTTGCATATAAAAAATTTAAAAAAATATTACATGCATTTATTTTTGTTAAAAAAAGAACATATTTTTCTAGAAGGTAAAAATAAAAAAAGCAAATATTTATAAATTTATGTACATGTATAAATGAACTCTAAAGGTAATGAATGGAAGAATGCTAAGACATAAAACAAGAATACTCTTCAATCTGGTAACTCAATGATTTTGTCAATATTTACGACCATGGAAACATAACATGAAAATCTATGACAAATAATGCAAACAATGTATTTATCATCATTCTTCAAGCAGTCCTTATTCCAATATTAATCATGAATGGAATAACATTCTTCATAACAAATGACAATAATTCAAAAATTTGTATAAATCCATGTAGATGGTACAGACAATAAAACTCAGGTATATACACATACATTGCACACAAAAACCCTATACTAAACAGTTTATCTATGGATCTATTTAGATACTGGTAAGTATACATATCTACATGTATCTGACATTTGTGCATCTCATCAAATATTGTATCACCTGTGTTGGATAACAGTATCCAAATCACCTGTAAGCATTTGAATTAAAGAAATTACAAAAGACATGTACTATCATGTGTATATAAGCATAACCTTCCGACTGCACTAAGAAATGCATTCATAAAAATAAATAGATAATAAATAGATAAAAGAGATTTTGGCAAATGTTATAGCATAAAGAAATAGCAAAATATCTCAACTTTCACATGTGAGTAAGCATGAAAAAATTAAATTCAAATTAAAATCAATAAAATGGAATTAAATTACATGTTTCTGTTTTTCTTCTGTGGAAACATCCTTCATTAAGGTGTTAATGTTCTTCTTCAATGCCAATTCATTTCAATATGAACTCTGATATGTAGGCAGATATACTTTTAAAAAGCCTTTTTTTCATTTATACATTCAAATGACAAAATGATTTTCTTGCTACTATGTAACGCAGTTGTATTCCATCTGAAATTTCTAAATATTTCCCATGGTAAATCTCAGTCATAAACAAAAGGTACAGATCACTTCAATTTCAAACTCTGAGTTGTCCTGATATAGCTTAGTCTCTGTTTCTTATGCTTCAGGCTGGTAAAATACAATCTCTCGCTCTCTTGAAGATCAAAGTACTGATGTAACTCAAGTCCGTACGCATTCAGCCGTTTGAGTTCACTGAAGCGTTGCCGAATGTTCATATGGCTGATTTCCTCCCAGAGTGACAAGTCAGAGATCATCTGGTCCACACCCTAAAGGAATTATTAAAATAGATATTAAAAATCAAAGGATTAAATCAACCATTGGCCATACATTGTATGTCCCTTAGATAATCATAAAGTTGCCAAAAAAACCTAGTACATGTACTTTCACTTATTACATGTAATAATCATTTGCATTTTTATTATAACATGATGCAAAAGTAAAGTGTAATATTCATATACAGTCAAACATTCTTATCTCAAATTTGATGGGACAGAGAAAAGCTTTGGGATACATGTATCTATAGGGATTCAAAAAGATTGAGGTTAAAAATACACAAAGAAAAAGTTGTCAGGACTTCAATATCTATTTCATTTGTACAAGATATCAATTCGAGATACTGAAGTTTGACTGTATACTTTTTATCTATTCTTTTAATAATAAGCTAAACCTGCTTGCGGAATTATTCCTCATTTAATATTGTAAATTTGTAAATATAGAATAACACCCCCATCCCTTCCTTTTGAATTTAAAAGTGTTCAAAATTACCTAAAAATATATGGTATAAAGTTAATAATTCAATTTACCTGAAGGACTGCAGTATCTAGAATGATTGACAGCAACTCCCAGAATTCCTTGTCAACGTCGGTATACAGGAAGTTGTATGAATCAGCTTTCAGATATCTGAACATGGCTTCATTTAGTGACAGAGTCTGTACATTAGTAACAAAGTTTCTGAAATACAAACAAAAACTGTCATAACTGCAAGGATTCAAAATAACAATATTCTATACTTAAGAAAATCTTTACTTCCACAATGACACAAATTTATTCCAGTTCATAATTTTTGTTCATTCAACAATGATTCATGCATTTCCCAGATAAAATCATCTTTGAAAAGACCCAAAAATAGTTTTTGCCCCCCCCCCCCCAGCAGTTTTTGTCACGTACCCTCCATTATTGGTCCTGAAGACAGTAACGTCCCCTTCCATACCCAGCTCTGATCCCTGTATCACAAATACATCACACGAGACCTGGTCCTTAAACTGCACAGTAATGGGGGATCTGGACTCCCTGAAAAGGAATGGTTAAGCTTTGCATTCAGGCGTGCACTTTATAAATGATGATTTCCTAACAATTTTCATTATCCCTCTTTTTTTGGCAGTGAAATGAAGCATTTTGCAATCAAAGCCCTTGAATTATAAATTAAAATATACAACAAGTATCAAAATCTGATACTGAAAACATCACTGATGCTTTTTAAAGTAAAATTTTTTTAAACTTTACATATATCATCCTTTACACTTTGGTTTAGCTTATAACATTTTACCTCTTGGATACACAAAACTTAATGTTAATTCTTTTTTGATACATAATTTTTCTTGTTCTCGATGAAATCCCACTATATACATGTAATATTTAAGTTATTCCTTACTTGATGATGACAAGTTTACAGGGTTTCCTGAGCTTCAAGACATCCATACAAAGATCTAGAATGGTTTTGTCTGATATGCTGACATGATTGACTTCCTTGCATCGTGAATTTTTAGTGTCCAAATAACCTTCCAACCTTTTCATCTCATTTTCATAAGTACCTAGTAATTAAAAAATTCTAGAATGCACCTTTAAAGCTATCATCATTTGTGAGCATCAGAAATAAGTGTGATTTTCTGTCACATGGAAAATATTCTGCAATATTAGCAACTGTGTTAAGACTTGAAAAGAAGGAAACAATATTTGATAACTTAAAATACCGGTAGATAATTTGCAAGTGAAATATATGGAGACAATGAACAGTTTTCAAGCTGTCCATACAAACTGGAGCAGAGCAAACACGGACCTCCAAAACATCAGAGGTGGGATCAGGTGCCATGGAGGAGTGAGCATCATATTGTTTTAAGCTAACAAGACTAAAAATATAAATATCTGACAATCTTACCATCAACTGCAGGGGGATACATGATGAATGCCCTTGGACTTGGAGATTTGATCCAGGACATGTAGTACAGGCAAGATTCCATGAGGGTGACTTGGAGACAGAGTTGATTTGATGTAGCAGTGTGATACAACCTAAAGTTGGCCTTGTGAAACAGATTGTAGAGAGTTCGATACCAAGCATACAAGTAGTCGTCATCTATCTTATCTGAAAAAAAAATCAATCACATGTATTACATCCTACAGTTATAGAATAATTACATGTACATTGAAAGGATCTTTCCTTTAGCTTTAAAAAAAAATTGTTTTTCTGTAAAAGTCTTTTTTTTTTTTTACTTTAAAATATATAATTAATTGTCCAACCAGTCGCTTACCTATTAAAACAGAGAAGTAGACCTGATTGACCCTCTTCATAATGCCATCTTTTATGAGATAATACAGCAAGTCATAGGAACGACTTGGGTCAAGGACATGCTCTATTTTTAGAATGTCAACTGACTTGTGTTTCAGGATGGCCAAAGCATTATTTAATGTCTGTGTTTCATATGAGTTACGTGAAAAATCAGATGGATCATTTGGCACAACAGCAGATCGTATGAAATGAGTGTAGTTCGATTTGGTCATGAAGAAATCTAGAGGAGGTTTTTCATGGGAGAAAATATAAACATTGCAGGAAATGTTCCTAGCTATTGCCTCTTCAAAGTCATAATTTGAAGGCCTGAAAAAATAAAAATTGCAATAATAGATGGACATAAACCATAGCTGAAATATTGAACTACCATTTTACACAGCTGACCCGCAAGTCTAAAACAATTTTCTCAAACTCAAAGCAAGTAAAACATTTCAAATTTTACATTGTTATCAAAGAAAAATACACATCTGTCAAGTACATACTTTATATGTACAAGAAAAGGGGGGGAGAGCTTTTGGATTAAACTAGCAATTAATATAAAAAGAGTAAAGAGTATTTATCTACCCAATGGAATATATAACTTTTGGCAACGATGTATCCATGTTGATTCCTCCATCTTGTTCAATACAGATAGGCCAACTAGTGGTGTTAGATAAAGTCAAAGTATTGTTACACATGAAATGGTATGCTGTAATGAACCGCATTAGCCTCTTGGCTTCACTATGTGCATCTGCCAGGACCTGAAGAGGGCTGTAAACATCTTTCATGTACATCACCTGGACACTGCAGTATACAATCACGGCTAAGCCTATCAAATAGGCTAGCGTCTTCTTCCTGCGATTCATGGTCAACACTAAACCACACCTCCGTGAATTACTTCAGCCCATAGTTTGATTAGTAGTAAAGGATTCTAAAATAAAGGTGTTTGATGAAAAATTAATGAAAACATAACATAAACAGAGGGATTTCAGTACTTTAAAATTATTTACAGTTACACTGCACACAAAATAATCAATAACTTCAATTAATTTGACTATAAATGCCTGAAATTACCTGCCATTTCTAATTATTTCTGTTCTACTTGTAAGAAAAACTATTCTAATTCATTGTGCCACGGGGTCGTGAAAAAGAATAACTGGTAGGCCCTAGATGTTTTCTTTCACTGAAAAGCTTTTTTCCTCCAATTTATTCAGAACAGCTCTTCAGTATCGGAGATTCTAATAGTGGGTGCAAGATGTTTCGGGACCCCGACGTTTCGGGACCTAGGTACACGACGATTCGGGACTAGCGATAAGACGGTTCGGGACTTGCGGCAAGACGTTTCGGGACTTGGGTTAAATTTTTCGGGATTTCAATAAATACTGAAATAAATAACATATTTAGCTAAAATTATTTATTTATTTTATTAATGTATCATTAGATAAATATATGGACAGACATTAAACTTAAAATAAATAAAATAATTTTTTTATAGTTTAATCGCCATAGATACGTTTTCTCTTTAATAAAAAGAATTTTTTTCGGGATCTCAACAAATTATTTTATTATGGTGATATAGCATATTATTCTAAGTACACAGAGTACGTAATATTTAATTTTTATGTATATATAAATTAAAAATTTTCATAAAGATATACTTTGATGGTTTTTTTTTCATAACAGACGAATAAGAATAAATCTTTACAATATTTGTATTGATTTCTTTTTATTTCTTATCAATTTTTTTAAATTAGTTTTTTTTTCTTGTGTGTGTAGTAGGGGGGGGGGGTCCAAAATTTAATCTTCTCAGGTTGATGATATATATTTTAAAATATTCAAGTGATCTCCAGCTACCGTCGAATATATCTTTAAAAATATGTCAGTGAATTGTTAAAACAACAACTAGGACCAGGTACACATATCCCATAGGGAAGTGTTACGTACATGTATAAAGACGCCGCCGGTAATGGGGACTGAAAAGATTGTGTGGTTTCTATTGAAATTATTTTAAGAAAATAAAAATCTAAAAATATGCAAAAAAATATCGTTTGTTTATTGGTAAATGAAATAATTACAAATCAAATAATATTTATATAATAGTAATAATTTTCCCATCATCAAAAGTTCAATAAAATATAAAGGTTTTCAAAATGTTTTGATTGATTTTCTCTATTTTTTCCCCAAACAGTTTCAAATATTTTTTTTTTCAAAAAGTTTTAGCATAGTATCTATTGTAAGATTCCTCCCTGGAAATGTTACGAAAACATTTTTAAAGTTTCCAAAACATTGTAAATAAACATATTTTACAAATGTTGCGAGAATATTTTCCCTACATGTAGATTTTTAAAAAATACCATACTTTTAAAAAAAAGAATATTAAATGGTATAAACAACATGATTAACAACATTATTATATCATGTATATCAAATGCTGTAATAAGAAATGTAGAGACAACATTGCGGGCGGTTGATTTTCTCGGCAGGCGTGCTCCATGCCGCATGCAAACTAATTTTCCAATCTGTGCTTCTTAATTAAATGATAAATTGTGTATAAAACTGAGAAATTATACATATATAAACATAAAAACAAAAGTTAACAAGTTTTATTTCATTTCCTTAACAAAATATATAGAAGTCCCGAAACATGTTAGCCCAAGTCCCGAAACGTGTTAACCCAAGTCCCGAAACGTGTTGTTAGGTCCCGAAACGTCGGGGTCCCGAAACGTCGCGGTCCCGAAACATCCAGAATTCCTACCAATAGTCGATGAAAAACTGAAAGTATGAATTATTGCACAAAACCAATTCCGACCCCATTTCATAATCCCGGTTTTTTTTTTTCTTACAATACAAACATAGGTTGAATTTATCTTATTTAAAATAAGGTTAAAAGTTACTATTTCTCCCCCCCCCCTTTATTGAAAAAAAAATTTAAGAGTGTATAATATCTCAAAACTATAAAAAAATAATTCCCCTCCACATACATCTATATGTCGTTCTATGCAAGCAGATTTTACTTTTTTTCACGGTTATCTATCATGTATTACATTGTACCTACGCGGATCTAGAGGGGGGGTCGGGGGGTCAGGACCCCCCCCCCCTGAAATTTACACGGATAAAATATGTATACACTAAAGCAAGAAAAAAGTCACCCTGGAAAACGCTGACCCCCTGGTGAACATGAATATGTGTAAAATGGTTATAAAAAGTGAAAGATTTGAGGCAATAGAAGTCATATCCCCCCCCCCCCCCCCTACGAAATAGGTTTTTCACGTTTGAGCGAGATAAGGTTTTTTTTTTTTTTTTTGCTTGTCAAGAAATTTCTGGGATTGGAATTTTTTTTTTGACTGGGTGGACCCCCCCCCTGGAAAAAATTTCTGGATCCGCGCCTGTTGTATGAGTAAAATTATTAATAAACGCACGGAAACTGTAGTCCAAATTTTCTTGGTTCCAGTTGTTATCTATATAATCTACCTAGGGGACATTCATTATTTATTGTTGTTAGAATTTTAAATAGGTGCTATCACCTATTCGAATTGGTGATATCACCAATTCAAATTGAATAGGTGATATCACCTATTAAAATTTCCAATAGGTGATATCACCAATTCGAATAGGAAACTTTTCACATTATTGACTTCTTCTCAAGAACCACTGGGCCAATTTTAACCAATTTTAGTACAAAGCATCCTTGGGGAAGGGGAATTTAAATAAATATTAAAATGAAGGCTCAAGAAAAGTCAAAATAGGGTGGGGTCATTAAAAAATCTTCTCAAGAACCACTGGACCAGAAAAGCTGAAAGTTATGTGGAAAGCTTATTTGGGCATATGCAAACATCCTAAGAAACCTAGTATTGTGAGAAGTTTTTTTTTCAATGGCAAGCTAATTAATTCTGCTTTTTCATAAATATATAACTGCACTCCGATGCATTGTATTGTAATATGCTTCACGTACTGTTTATTCAAAAGTGTTCTTCCAAAGAAAGGACCGGATGAAATAAGTAAATAGGATTGTTTTTCTTACAACGCCAGAGGCGTATATTTACATGATTATATTGGCAAAGTCCATTTGCTCTGGGAGACCCTATTCGGAAATAATGTCATATCAAAAAGTAAAATAGGAGGTGTATAATGGCCTTATATAATATGGGATCTGTGAAAGTATAAATAAATTTCATTCAGTGGCATAAGAGGTGGAAGAGATGGATACCCCATAGCGTAAAAGACGGACGGACGTACAGACAGACACGCGAAGATCCCGATCACTGAAACCTTCCACTTTTCAAGCGGAGGTATAAAAAAAGTCTTAGCTGGCAATCCCTAAATTTTTATTTTTTATTTAGAGGAGGTTCACAGTATTATCATGCCTTATAAAATTGCAAGTAAACAAATCTTCTAATAATTGAAACTTTTAAATTAAACATAAAGGGAATAAGAAATTAAGTTAAAAACTATGCTACATATGTCTTTAACAGCACTTTTTGACACTGGACTACAATATAATGTCAGTCAAAAGAAATTTATCAAAGAAGATGGGCGCATTTGGCGTGTGATCTGCAGGAATCATTTGTACGAAACATTTATGGTTTAAATGTCCATGATTTGGTTGGCTGAACATAGCTTGTCAGATTTTACAAACTCGTCCATCGGTTTTTTTTTTCATTTAGTTTGAAAGACCTTGTGAGATTGTAACATTTATGTCCGTTTTTCCTAGGGGGTACTATAACATAGTGATGTTTCACAAAAAACAAGCACCTAAAATATTCAATGCATAGATGCATGATACATGTACATTATAGAATAGAAGATTGGAATTGATTTCGCTCGAGAACCAAACTGAACCAAAATTTATCTAATTCAAAATTTTAATACGTCAGTACATAAAACGAAACTGAAAAAAACAAATCGTTGTTTGCATGAAAAAAAAAAAAATTAACGCCCCATGCCAGGCTCGAACCAAAAAATTCTCGCTTCGAGCGCACTGAATAGGTAGCCTTACTTACTGAGCTATCACCGCTCCACGTATTCAGAGGATTTAAAAAGGACAAAGAAGCACCACATTCACACATTTGGATTTTTTGGGGAAAAGTTCATTTTTCGTAGTCTGTGGGTCTTCTCTCCATTTTTTAAAAATGTGTATTCGTTTCTTTGAATTCAAATACACACAAATAACGTTTCAAAATCATGGAGAGAAGACCCAGAGATAGAAAAAATTTAGAAAAACGTATTTAAAAATATACCATTTTGTACCAAATGTCTGATCTGGCCAATTATCAAGTTATTTTTTAGCAAATCAAAGCTCAATTTCGGGAAAATATTTTCCTTTCCTGCTGCACAGGAACCCGATAAATAAAGAAAATGTTAAAATATCATGTGACATGACTATAAAATTTTCACTTTTCATTTACGCCCAGATTCCTGCCGAATGCCAATCAAAAGCGCCCTCGTTCTTTGATTGATTTTATTTAAAATAAGGTTGAAAGTGACAATCTTTCGTAGTTTTCTTATTAGCCGCAGAACTGTAGCTCTCCGAAAAAAAATATACTGACAAACCGAAGAGCTACAGTGCCACACATTGAAAAAAGTGTATATTTATTGAGCACAAAAAAGCACTGTTTTCAAAGATTCGTTTCTCCGTGTTTTTAAAATGCCATTTCAAAATGATACTAACCACGTGTCCCTAGCATATTTTTTTTCACTGTTTCCACAACAAAACATTCCTTATAAAACTGTTATTAATAGCCCTCCTAGCCCTGAAATTAAGTTCATCGAAAGAACTATATGCGGTATATTGCATATATTTGCCCCCACAAAAGTCAAATTTTGAAAAGTTCCTAAAATGTTCTGAATTCAATAAATTGTATGAAAAAATATAAATTAATAGAAAAAATTATAGTGTCAAAGCAGTGTATTCACAATTTTTATTTTTATGACGTCACAAACTAGTCCGATTTTTTATCCTTTTTAAGAAAGATGACAAAATGGATAAAATTTCAACAATTTTAGCTTTAAAATTTATCGAGCGCAAGTTTGTTCAGGAACAATACTGACATATTTCATTGATATTATCATTCTACACATTATATCAAAATATTGATCCTGAACACACATGCGCTCGGTGACTTTTACTCAAAATATCGACGTAATGTGTGCATTTTTCTGTAAAGTTCATTAAAAACTGAAATTTACGTCATGTTTGTGACGTCATTACGTACATATGGCGTCATTACTCATGAAAATATTCAGTGCTTTGAAGTCAGAATATACTCCCCTGTTTAAGTACTTAATTAAGGAATGAAGCTTATTTCAACTTATGTTATCCGATATAACATAACTTGGGGCAGTTTACGCTTTATAAACCGCGAAGCGGTTTATAAGAAAGCGTAAACTGCCCCAAGTTTTGTTATATCGGATAACATAAGTTGAAATTAGCTTCATTCCTTATAATTTAATTTCTGTGTAGACAATGAGACAATATTTCCTCCGGAAAAAGGCTTCAAATTGAGCATTATTTTAAAAGTAATTTTTATTTGACAATTTAAGTAAGAAATGAAACCAGGACCGAGCGCAACTTTTGTTCGCGATAGATATACAGTTTTTGCTATGGTGTCATTGTAACTCTCTGGTCGTCCATATGCACCCCAGTTTTTGTTTTTTCAGACCAGCATGATACAGATCTGCAGCTATTTTTATTTCAAAAAAAGTATTTGAAGAAGAGACTGATTGGAATATTTAATACACATTTTCGAGAATTTTAAAAGAATTTAAATCAACAATCCAGTACAATTTGTTGCTGTGTCCTGCTTATTCGGGTAGCTAATGGTGAAAAACAACTGCGCTTTCATGTTTAACTAAAGAGTAAATATTTAATCAATCTGAGTAACGTTATCCTTTGTAGGACATCCAAATGCGCTATTCTTCAAGTCCTGCATAACATCACTTCTTTATTAAGAACAACTCACACTGAATTCCAACTCAACATCCATTATGAGCGCTATTTACTCATATTTCAACATCTAACGTCTTATATAGTATACGAACTTGTTCCTCATTAGCTTTGACTAAACATTTGCATAATATAAATCAGCAGAGCGAAGATCGTTCTGTCTGCGTTGTTCAAAGGGCCATAATTTTATTATCGAACTTTGTATCCAGCTTACCTTATGCAAATTTTATAACATACAATCAATCCCAAGTGAAAATTGTATATGAGGGCTGTCTTTTGGAAGGGTTGGATGGTGGGGAAACATTACCTATACAATCTTACCTACCTAGTCCTTGTTGCACCCGGAGAGATATGGGTTGAGGGATCTTATAAACTCACTAATTTAAAAAAGTGTAATTTACTCACAGCAATCTTCTGTAACACATTGCATTGCATGGTATTATTGTCCAAACAATGGTTGAAAATCCAGCAATGCGCAAAACATCCACACACACAAATAAACACTTGTCTTTGACTGATGAGTTCAATTTTTTGTATTGGCAAGAAAATTAATACTGCATATCTAAATAGGACTTTAACTGCAACTGGATATCAAAGCAATGTCAAGCCAAATAAGTGAAGTTCAACTGAATTAAAAATGGTTTAAATCGCTCTTTTTATTTTGTGTTCTGAAAAATAAAAGAGAGAATTCTCGTGTTTAATTGATGATTAGAAATTTTGAGAGTGATGCAGATGTACACCAGGCAAGATAACAGGATTTACTCTGTTTTTCCCCCACGCAATGTGCAATGTCATAATTAAGTATTTTCATTATACCCCCCGCTTGAAAAGCGGGAGGGTATATAGTAATCGTTAATTCCGTCCGTCCGTCTGTTACGCTTTGGGGTACCCATCTCTTATCCGCAACTCCTCTTATACCACTGAATGAAATTTGATGAAACTTTCACAGAATCTTTATTACATATTGTCATTGTGCACCTCCTATTTTACTTTTTGATCCGACACATATTTTGGGTTTCCCATAGCAAAACATGGACACTGCCATTTATACACATATGGGAGGCGGGGGGTATCATTTAGTGAGCCCATTGCTCACAGTACTTCTAGTTGATAATAGTACTCACAGATGAGTTATCATCAAACAACATTAACTCCAGCTGATATTTTCTCGAAAAACTGAATTGGTACTACAGTTTATGCAAAACACCCCAAGGAACCTTAGTATTAAGTGATTTTTTTTCAACTGCAAGCTGATTAATGCTGCTTTTAATTAAACAATGAAATGCTTTCTTTGTTTGTTTTTACTGGAATGAACGGAAGCAGCTGTTGCAGAAAAAAATACATAACCCGCGGGTTATGTAAATTTTTCTGCAATAGCTGCGACCGTTCATTTCAGTATTAACAAACAAAGAAAGACATTTTATTGTTTATATTTATATCTTTTTAAATAATTATTTAAAGAAGGATTAAAAAGATTAATTATTGTATTAATGATGCGAACGTCTTTATACGTTTCATTGATGGAACAGCCACTGATCAAGAAATCTGTACAAGCGACATGCCGACTGTAGTTCATGCAGTGATAAACGCAATGGGTTTTCTTAAGAAATAAAGGAGAAATTATTCAGCGGATGTAAATATATAAAGATATAACTGCTATCTGATGCATTGCTTTTTAATATGCTATTTGAAACATACTTCAGTGGTCAAAATTTATTCATCTAGGATTTTATGACAAATATGTTGAAAATGTACTTTTTTTCCAAATGTGGTGTTCTTCCTAACAAGAGGCCCACGGGCCTTATAGGTCACCTGAGTATCATGTAACAACTTTCCAGCGATCGTATTTGGTTAGTGTTTAAATCAAAAAGTCATGAAATTCACACATTTTGAAAGAGGCACCATTGCTTATCAAAGGGCAGATTTCAAAGCATTAATTTATTTTTAGTCAAAGTACCCCCATGGTACCCCTGACCCAGTGGCCCTGAAATTATCTATTTTAAAAGAGGCCCCTCTCTTCATTATAAGGCCAGCATTTTTTTTTTTATGTTTAGGTTTAGTTATGAACATGAGAATAAAAAAGTCCCGAAGGAAAAGGAAATAAAAAAAAATAATTGATAAATCAATTGTACATTCTTTTTTTATGCTATTCTAATAGGCTCCTTACCACTGGACACATAATGCTTACAAATAGGAAAGTAGAACATTTAATTGCTTATTTCATCATCTGCCAGTTTGGGCCAGTTATATAAATTTTGTGATGTTGGTCAAAACATATTTTAAAAAATCAATTCTTTAAAAGTCTTTCAATATATCTTCATTTTTTAAATATGTGTTAGGTGAATGTGTAGACATTGTTCTAAAATTTAATTGATGCCTAAAATTATAATTCCTATCATAAAACAGACAGGGAGTATTGGGGAGTAGAGTCAACATTTTTTCAATTAAGTGTAAAATAATTTTTTTCTGGCTGATACAAATGATACTACATGCCTGTATATATTTGTATATTCTTGCCTTTTAATAGTTTAATTCTTTTTTTATTTATTCAGGTTATTGTTTATTTCTTCCTCAAATGGACTAAACTTCTCCCATAGTTTTATTCATTACATCTGATGCATAAGCAACCCTTTTCTGAAGAATGATGCTTAGACTGTAAGCTATAACAAAGACCTAAACAATGTCCCTGGCAATATGCAATAGCTACCACGGGCAGTTTAAAACCTGGGGGAGGAAAATAATTTACAGACAGATACTTTTGAAACGAATACATAATTATCTCACCAGCATGTCATTGTGCATCAAAGTCGTCAGCATTTTATTTGTCCTTTGAACTGGTGAAACGTTTTGAATGGCACTCGTATCGATGAATTTTACACTAAACCAAGCTATCTTCTCAGATGTAGCTTTATTTACCCGCCGTTTCATCTTTAAGCCGGAAGTGCGAGTTCGTAAATTTGAAATCTCGATCCCGACTCATATTTGACATCGAAAAGAAAATTTTTTTTATTTTTTTCTGAAAATTCAAAACCTTGAGCAGAGGCAAGTATTTTGTACAACTGAAAATAAAATAAATCCTGGCCTTAAATATGTAATTAGATCATTAGCATATTAACCAGGAGCAAAGGATAAGATGTTCAAAGAATTCATGCAATTCACTATATAATCATTAGAGCCCCACCCTAAAACAAGAACCCCTGACCCTGGGGCCATATAATTCACAATTTTGGTAGAGGCACTCTTGCTCATCATGACTATGTACTTAGTTTATTTAATACCCAGGAGCAGAGAAGAAGATTTTAAAAGAAATAATTTATTTTCACTATATAATTAAAGAGCCCCGCCCTAACACCAGAACCCCTGACCCTGGGGCCATAAAATTCACAATTTTGGTAGAGGCACTCTTGCTCATCATAACTATGTACTTTGTTGGTTTATTTAATACCCAGGAGCAGAGAAGAAGATTTTCAAAGAAATACTGCATTTTCACTACCTACTTATTTAGCCCCGCCCTAGCACTAGAACCCCTGACCCCAGGGCCATGAATTTCACAATTTTGGTAGAGGACTCATTGCTGATTACAATCATGCAAACAGTTTGACTGCTTGATGTCCAGGAGTAAAGAAGAAGATTTTTAAAGATTGCATTAATTTTAGTGGTTTTGGCCCCACCCCTCAGGCCCCAGGGGGGCAGGGATCATGAAATTCACAATTTTTGTTCCCCTTTACCCATAGATGCTTTGTGCCAAATTTGGTTGAAATTGGTTCAGTGGTTGCAGAGAAGAAGCTGAAAATGTTCAAATGTTAACGCACGACGCACAACGCACGACGGACGACGGACGACGACGTCGAAAACGGATAGCAATAGGTCACCTGAGTTTACTCAGGTGACCTAAAAACAGACCGGTTTTAATAAGATTGTTTATACTTTAATAGGGTTGGGTTTTTTTTACTATGGATCTGAATTTGCAAACGACAATAACGATAAAATACTTTGTATTTAAGTTTCTTGTCCGATGGAGGGGAAGAGGGAGGGCTAAACAGTGAAACACCAACTGTACTTTCGTGTTTGTCTAATGAGTAAACACTTTGAGACGAAATCAAATAAAGCGGAAAAAATCTTCGGGACATTCACATCTTGAATTATATATGCACAAGAAAAAAAGTGTTGGGTGTGGCAGTAGTGGTTTCTTGAATAAATGCCTTTACGCGAAGATTTTGGAGAACATTGAAAATATTAGTACGAAGCTATCCCATGTCAGCTTTGGTCTCCCGATTTAATAGTTAAGAACAAAAAGGAGAACATTTTTAAGAAACTTAAAAGTTTTAC
>NW_026926670.1:0-28575 GCF_032062105.1 Saccostrea cuccullata | reverse complement strand
TTTTCATATGCATTGGAAATACATTTTAAAATCATTTTATCTCTTTTTTTCATTGTTTTATGTTTTCTGCACCTCGGTTGGGTGTTTAAATATCCAACCGATAAGCAGTTGGATATTTTGAATATCCAACCGATGGCCAGTTGGATATTTTGAATATCCAACTAGTGCTGGTTGAATCGGTAAAATATACTTAGACTAATAACAATGGGTGACGTCACAGAAGTTTTTTAACGGTTGCGATTCTATCAAAAGACGAAATGAATGCAAAATTAACCTAACCGAGGAAATCGATTAACAGTGGAAGAAAACATGGAAATCTTTAGGATTTTAGAAAAATACAATGATTAAGAGAACCAATCTATGGTGACATATTTCTGGCCCCTACATCCGAGATAAATTACTGTAAACGTATTATATTTTGCTGTGTATTCTTTTTAGCGCCTTTCGCGGAAAGCAGCATCCGCTAAATCAAGTACATCGCTAAATGCTTTGTGAATAAAGGTTTATGTAACGCACATTCAAAAAGCGCTAAATCAAATCCACGCCAACTTGTTGAAAATTCAATTTCCGCCAAATATCGTTCACGCCAAATATAATACATTTACAGTATGTTAACATGCAACATAATTATGTAGACATGTAACATATTTATGTCAACATGCAAGATTGCAAATTACTAATCTTATGGGAAAATATGATTAAAATATGGTTAAATTTACTTTCTGTTCATATCTGACATTGTAGTTGCAAGATGCAACATAATAATGTACACATTCGACTTATTTATGCCAACTTGCAGTATAATTATGCAGACTTGCAACTTATTTATGTCGATATGCAAGATAATATGCTAACATGCAGCTTATTTATGTCAACATGCAAGATAATTATGACAAAATGCGACTTATTTATGTCAATATGCAAGATAATTATGTTAACATGCAAGATATGTATGTTGATATTCAATTTATTATCTTGCATGTTGATATAAATATCTTTTATGTAAAAATATAACTCACGTCTTCACATAATTAAGTCGCATGTTGATATCACCGAGCAAAATTAAATTTTTTTTAATTAAAATAACTTTTCAATATTTTATACTAAATTCGGACGTTTATCTGTGAAATTGTTTATCTGATTTTAATATGTGCTTATTTGTAGTAAATTGTGTCTTATTTATCTCATTCCCTTTGAAATAGGATTAAGACATTCCAATTGACATTCTGTGACTCTGTCAAAATAACTGTTACTCGTTAGGTGTTAATGCCTCGGGATTTGTTAATCCTTTACCAATAACTTTATTTGTACAATTTCTCTATAACCTCTTTTATGTCAATTTTATCAAAGAAACACAGCCGTCCATCAATTAACTCAACTAGTGTCAAAAGTCAATTATAGTTTACTCTTAATCATACAAATATCTATGTCCATTATAATCCCTTCAGTTTGGAGGCCCGACGCTCTACCGGCCACATCCAACTCGATTAAGTCCCTAAGATATTGTTAGAATTCATGTTTGTTATTTACCATCGTCCTAAATAAATTCGGAAACCTGATTAACCAATTCTTGGACCTTATATTGGAAGACCATAGGGAATACGGCACCTTTACCCTTTTCGTTTATTACGGCCCCAGAGCGCCACTACTTTGTTATACCCGCCAACATTCCTTCTTCCCCGTTTACGCAAAACGACGGATTTAGCCCAGGAATTAATTTACAACTTATGACCCAAAAATCTAACTGGTTATAATTGGTGATAGAATCGGGACGTTCCCCTTTGTGTTGTACCTTTCACTACGCCAACGACGTGTTCTACATAGGCAATTTAGCCACATATGATCCACATATGTATTGCCTTTCATATGAGGATCATATGTGGATCATATGAGAATCATATGTATATACAATCATATGAGAATCATATGTGGCAAATCATATGAGAATCATATGATTACACATATGTAAATCATATGAAGTAATATACATATGATTCTCATATGAAAGATACTGCATATGAGAATCATATGAATATTCTGACAATAATCATATGAGAATCATATGAAACGGATCATATGAGAATCATATGAAACAACGTTCACTAATTTGTCCTTGTTATACACAGGTAAAATTCATACGAATGTTTTGACTGTGATCATATGAGAATCATATGAAACGGTGATCATATGAGAATCATATGAAACAGTGTTCACTTATCTGTCCTTGTTATACTGAAGGAAAATTGCAATTTCAATAATATATATCAAAAGATAAATTTAAATGTACATTAATTCAAAAGAATTTGTTAGTAATTAATTATATGTATAGTTCTACTCTGTTTACCCTACCCCCCCCCCCCCTCTTTCCTTCTAAAAAAAACCTTTCACAATTTTTTTTTCTGTTATAATGCATTTCCCAGACAAAATAGATAAAGAATAAATTAATTTGCTTTTCATTTTAAATCTTTTGGGTTTGGCTAAGTAAAATTAAAATAATTCCGTATTTTTCTCCGGGTCGGTTTTGTCTTTTATCGGATGAAAATATACGTCATTTTTGACGTCACTGCTGCAGCAGACGTGTTGGGTGTTTGGAAAAGGCAAGTGATCTCCTAACAATATTATTTTAAAGACTTTTGATTCACATTGTTTAAATATAATTTCATTATTGTTACAGGTGCGTATGAACTCTCTATATACTCTTATCACTTGCATCATGCATGTAATTGTTAAATCAATGCATTTCGTAAACCTAACGTTCGTGATCTGTAAGTAAGTTTGGATAAAATTTGTTTCTGAATGAATGTAAACATTACATGTTAGGCTAAAGGCATTACTACTTTTTTAAAAACTTGAATTTGTTTTCGATTTGTTACGTACTGATATGAAAGTGAAAGTAGAAACCTTGTATGTCAGTTGGCGTTATGTATGTTGAGATCGTTATCAAGCCCGGATTCCTTCTTAAACTTAATGACAAATGTTTGTTTTTATGGCCTATAGATGCATTTGGCAACTTGAGTTCAGTGTCACAGTGCTGTTTTTTTTTCAGTCCAAAGAGCCCGAAGCTGATAAGACTGGCGATTGATCCTGAAGCTGATTTGACAGACGATTGCATCATCACAATATTGAAGGTAAAAATAAATACTTGAAATAAAAAATCGAAGTATCTGTAATGTCTCTTTATGACAAAATATTTCTTGATAATTTCTTTTTGTTCTTTCTACATTGTTTGCATGGCTTCATCAAAAATAAATTCAACTCAACTCAATACTCTAGAAATTTTATTCTACATTATAATTTTAATCCAGTGCACTTAAAATATGCAAAGTATGAATAGATTTTGCTGGCTATAAAGGCTATGAAACTAATACATGAGCATGTGTGTTAAAAGAACATCAGCTAGCTAATCCATTGAATATTTACATCTATGTATTCATTTACTGACAATTATTTTTTTCCCCCAACACTAGTGAATGATGTGCGTGCCTATAGTTTCGGGTTAAATGTTAGATATATTTAAGACTATACTAGAGAACCTACAAACTTGTACTCTCTCTTTTTGATAGTTTAAGTTTTAATTAAATGTATTCTTAGAAAATATCTACTGTGTGAGACTGTTAGTATTTGTCTTACAGGTTCAATATACAGTCAGCCTCTCATAAGATAAAGAACAAATGCCAAGATCCAAGGCTTGCTTCAAAGTTAAGGTAACTACACACTGTTAAATAAACTTTGTTATAGTCTTCCCAAAAGTTTGGGATATCTTGGAATCACAATGTCTGTTTTTCTGCCTGTCTACTTGTCTGTAGTATTTTTTGTCCAAAAATAATACATGTATCTGTATCAGAATTTTCTTAATTTTTTGACAATCTGAATTAATATATACTGTTTGAACATTCCAAATTTGATTGTCAAAATAACAAAAAAAATGCTTTTTATGATTTTATTATGAAGCATATCTTTCAATAGTGTAATTGTTTTGCAAATTACATCATAGGATTCCTCAAAACACCTAGTATAACATATATAACATTAGTTTTATCTTGTATCATATCTGTGTCAGTGAATTGGGCATACATTTGTTTGCTGATTATACCTAAGTAACTTTTATAACTCATAGAATTTAAGAATTATTTTATTTTTACTTTTGAAATTTTTGTAGAGACTATTCAGTGCCGCAAAGAAATTGTTCAGGAAAAGGAGAAGTGGTGGATATTCATTTTTGGTACGGTACAGTTCAAAGAGATTTTCAAAATGGTCATGGAAGATCAAAGGGAGGACAACTGAAAAAACTGAAAGATACAGAAGGAAAAAGAGCAAGGAAATATATGGAATAATTATGAAATGGGGAGGATGTACACAATCTTGTCTGAATTTGGCCTGTGAAGATTTCCCATATTGTATGCTGGAATAATCAATAACTTGATTTTTCATAAATTTACAATAGAGAATACATGACAAATGTTATTGCTGATATTTAAATGTTGCGTTGGACACTTTCATGTCATATGGTATTTTTATACATTACCTAATTATGTTATTCATTTGTACATGTACAGTATACATGTTTAACTACTAAATCATTTTGCTGAAATCTTATAATTTGTACTCATGTTAGAATATGTTTAATACATGTATCGACAAATGCTACTGACTTGTTTGTATATTTTCTTGTTTAGAATGTACACTGTGAAAAATAAGTTATTTCTCTTGATGAAAATAATTTTATCAAAAAAGTTGTGTAAGCATTTTAAGATATTTTAAAATATTTAACCAATGAAGATAGATCATTGTAATGTAATGAATTTTCATCTAAAGCAGAAATATCTGATTTTTAAATGTGTACAAGAATGTGAAAAATATTGAAAAAGAACACACAAGTGTTTCATATGATTTACATATGATGTACTTTTCATATGATTCTCATATGTAAATGGCTTGAAACACACAAGTGTTTCATATGATTTACATATGATGCCCTTTTCATATGATTCTCATATGTAAATGGCTTGAAACACACTGAAATCATTCATATGAAAATCATATGTAGATATTTTCATATGATTCACATATGTGGATCATATGTAAATCATATGATTTGCTTCATATGATTCACATATGATGCCCTTTTTCTATGATTCTCATATGAAACCAATCATATGAGAATCATATGATACTCATATGAGAATCATATGTGGCTAAGTTGCCTGTGTACCCATGAGATTTATTTCCCCAAAACATCAAACAACAAGATGGATTCTTACTTTAGACCAACATGGATGTTAACAAATTCTAATCGGCAGCAGTACAGTCGTGCCTATCAAAAGCCTTCTCCATCAGTGTGTTTTAACTGTGGAAAATATGGACATTATGCTAAAAACTGTCAAGCGCCATCTAAAAAGTCAAATTCTAGCAAAGTGCGTGACGCAAACAGAGTTCGTAATTTTCTGGACAGAAAACAATGGCTGAGAGAATTACCATTCTACAACCTCAGACAAGCTGCCTTCTACAAATGTGTGGACATTACTTCATCCCTGCGATGTCAAATTTCAAAAACAAAAGAACAACTAAGAAATTCAACTATCCGGATCAATGAATTGCTTCAGAAACTGCAAACCACCGAGCAAAACTTTAACTCAACAACGAAACAACTTATCTCCGTTCAACAAGAAAGTGCCGCGAAAGTCTTACAACTAGAAACAACAATTCAAAATCTACAGAAACCTAAACCTGGAGTACAGCAGGAAATAATCGGCCTAAAAATTAAACTAAACAATGCAAACAAGAACAACAAAATAGCTTCAGACCGTATATTCGACCTTTCTGCCCAGAATAAGAAGCACACCGAGAAAATCTTAATGTTGTCATCACAGCTATACACAACAGACAACGACATGAGGAGACAACGGGAGCAGATAGACAGGCAGGAAACCAACATCAGCAGTCTCCGCTTTCACGTTGATGGTCGAATTCAGGAGATTAATTCCCTCCGCTTCACAATAAACTCTCAAAGCCAAGAAATCGGAAATCCCCGTGATCAAATCGAAGACCAATACGAGGAAATAGAAAGCTTACAGTACACTATTGAGCGCATGAGACAAAACGGACCCAACCCTTTTCCCGCGTACAACAACTTCCACGGACATAACCAACCATTTTATTAAGGATGTTACTTTCTAAAACACGAGGACGTGTTTTCCCGGAGGCCGAAGGATATTATCACCGAGCAAAATTAAAAATTTTTTAATTAAAATAACTTTTCAATATTTTATACTAAATTCGGACGTTTATCTGTGAAATTGTTTATCTGATTTTAATATGTGCTTATTTGTAGTAAATTGTGTCTTATTTATCTCATTCCCTTTGAAATAGGATTAAGACATTCCAACTGACACTGTGACTCTGTCAAAATAGCTTTTGCTCGTTAGGTGTTAATGCCTCGGGATTTGTTAATCCTTTACCAATAACTTTATTTGTACAATTTCTCTATAACCTCTTTTATGTCAATTTTATCAAAGAAACACAGCCGTCCATCAATTAACTCAACTAGTGTCAAAAGTCAATTATAGTTTACTCTTAATCATACAAATATCTATGTCCATTATAATCCCTTCAGTTTGGAGGCCCGACGCTCTACCGGCCACATCCAACTCGATTAAGTCCCTAAGATATTGTTAGAATTCATGTTTGTTATTTACCATCGTCCTAAATAAATTCGGAAACCTGATTAACCAATTCTTGGACCTTATATTGGAAGACCATAGGGAATACGGCACCTTTACCCTTTTCGTTTATTACGGCCCCATAGCGCCACTACTTTGTTATACCCGCCAACATTCCTTCTTCCCCGTTTACGCAAAACGACGGATTTAGCCCAGGAATTAATTTACAACTTATGAGCAAAAAGCTAACTGGTTATATTGACATAAATAAGTAGCATGTTAACAATCATCTTTCGTGTGAACATACATATCTTGTATGTCTACATAATTATCTCGCATGTTAACATAAATATCTTGCATGTTAACAAAAATATATTGCATGTCTACATAATTATCTCGCATTTCAACATAAGTACCTGCATCTTGAAATAATTATGTTGCATCTTGCATCTACGATATCAGATAGGAGCGTCAGTACGGGATTTTTCCCATTTCAAATTCTCTTAAAAGATTTGTAACTTGCATGTCAACATAATTATCTTGCATGACGACATAATTTTCCTGCATGTTTACATAATGTTCTTGCATTTAGGGGGCAGAAATATACCATTGTACCAAACAGACCTTCATTAGTACTTATCTAATATAATCGCTACATACGACTTTGTGTTCCATAGTCTTTAAACTTTATCCTGATACTGTAGATACTCTTAATGTATCCGAGGTCTACTCTCCACCACAATGTTTGGTATGTAGAGGTCGAACCGATCGTATCAGTTCTCATACACGTACTGAGGTTTCCATCAACTGCATTGTTTGCTGCATACATGACGCAGGTTTTAGGATCACATGGCCATGTTGAACTCTGTATAGAATTCTTACTCTCTGACAAATTATCTATAAGATATAGAGATATACAATCTAATTCAATTTAAAGAAGATGAAGAACAAGACAATCAAAACATCATATTAAAAAGTTAGCAAAAAGATGGCACATCAAAACAAATTGACCAAATTGAACAATAATCCTCAAAATAGACGTGCCTCATGTTAGCGGTGGTGAGCACGCGAGTATGAATGACTCGCTGAGCTGACCCCGTGACCTTACACATTCTATTGCAATTAATCTATTAGGCAAGGCGTGTATCTGAGAATTTTCCACAATTTACCAACGTAAATGTTTCCGGAAACCTCCAAACAAATTATCGCATTAAATACATAAATACAATTATTATTCTAATAATTGTTGTTTGATATATTGATATGTTGGTACCACTTTAGCATATAAACTTTTCAATACTTTACTGACTTTGTTGTTTTTTCCCTAGCCACAGTGCTCAGGTAAGTGAGCGATGTCGCACTGGATCTCTTGTTACTATATAGTAATGTTAATTGAAAGTCCAGTAACCCCCTACATTTTGTTGCAGTTTAGCTCCGTCCCCCCCCCCCCGTCAATTCTTTTCTGGTTAGTTTATTTTCTTCACTTGGTGACCCTTTCAAAACCCATGTCACTTTTCTGAAATATAACATGTAGAGATGTCTATTCTGCCTACATAGAAGTTGGAAACTCGCTGACAGTTTTGTCCTTCAATTTAAAGGCTCACCAAGGGTGAGAAATGTATATCATGGAAATTCGTTGTCATAAAATAATTTATTTACATAAATTGCATTTATGCCTCCTCTTTTCCCAAAATGCAATGAAAAAGGACAAAAGACAAATGTATATTGAAGTTGAATTTTATTGATCAAAATAAAGGTTTTGATCAATAAACAAAATTGTAGTTAATATAAGAATCAAAGGTTACCAACAAAATGGACAGTTGTTCTTTACACCTATAAAATATTTCTTACATACATGTATAATAATAATAGAACACAAACTATATATTAACTATTGTTTGCCGAAAACAATTGTAAAACATGTATATACAGTTTTCTTCATACAAAACAAAATCCAGAATTTAACATGTAAATACAGAGAGTATACAATGTATAGTTTGAATCTTATAAAATTGGCAAAGGTGGGGTCAATCATCCACAGTTGAGAATAGTAACATTTTTTTAGTTACACGCACGAGGAGCTCTCGTTTACGTGCGGAATGAAACAATTATTTAACTGTATATAGAATATTTACCGTGCTTCTTGCTCATATTAAACACACGACGCAAACAAAGTATCAGGGTCATGAGATCAATAAGATCTTCAAGAACAAATTTATATACGTCAGCAATTTTGAAATATTTACCGGTTTTTTAGTTAAAAAGCAAAAACTTTAAAGGACCCCAGATCCCTAATTTTATAGGCTAGCCCTTTCTTATTAGTGTCAGATGAAAGGTCTAATAATTGTGTACAACTTTCATTGTATATAACTTATCAAAATAATTTTAGTTTAGAAGAAAAAAGGAAAATATGTGTAAATTTTCGCTCTTTTAAGCGTTCTAACTTTTGACCCCTATATAGCGCCATTTTGAAAAAAGAAATCAAAAAACAATCAAAGTACTGAAAGTACTGAATCGAGGTGACGTCTTCCAGTAAAATGTGAAATCACCCTCAAGTAACTGGCATATACAAAAATTTTAATCCAGGTGAAACCCCTTTGAAAATCACTGGAAAGAAAAGAGTGAGCAACACGACAATGCATTTTGTAACTTATTTGATGTATAAAAACTGAACTATATTTATCCTTAAGTACCCATACCATAAGAGGAAAATACCTCGCAATTCTCTTCAAATTATATTTTGATTTGTTTCTTGTTACACAGTAGCTGCAGATCTGTAGCTCTCCGAAAGAAAATCACAGACCGGAGAGCTACAGTACCACCCATTGAAAAAAGTATTTGATATTTATTGCACACTAAGAAGTGCGTGGTCTCTCGATTTATATCTCCGTGTTTTTAAACTGTCATCTCAAAATATCGCTAACCGATCGCGAGTGTTCCTAACACATTCTTTCACTGTTTCCACAACAAAACGTTCCTTGTGATTGTTTTTAATAGCCCAACTGGTCCTAAAATTCAGATCATCAAACATATCGTCTATTTATACTGCAATTTTGCTTTGCAAGATAATTCAGTCCAATGCACTTCGTGCAGATGTAGGCTATGAGAGTACTTGATAGAGGAGTACGGAATTTTTAGAAATGTATCTTTTTTGCAATTGAGGTAAGAATTTGGAAGAACTAATCCAGAACTAAGCACTACTTTTTGTGCGCAATAAATATACAGTATTTTTTTCAATGGATTGCACTGCATCTCTCCGGTCTGTCAAAATAATTTTTCGAAGAGCTACAGATTTGCAGCTAGTTGCACAGTAATAAGGATGAACATTTTATTTAATGGTTTTAGCAAAAAAGTGCAGACACTGGGCTTACATAAAACACTAAATAGAATGAGTATCCTGCCAGTATCACTTTGTCCAATGTATCCTTACTCTGTCACCAGGGTCCTCAACAATATGCCAACGTATTCAAGAATCCCCCCTAGTTAAACTTTTCATGAACTTTGTATGAAATAGAAAATAATGTACGTGTCATATATTTTTGAAATTGCAGCATGCCATATAACTTAGATGAGCTCACTCTTGATCTCAGTCTCACTTTTCTACAAATACATGTACTAGTTAAGTTATTCTTTATAGTTAAATGTGAAATTAGATCAAAAGTGCCCCGGAGGAAGGAGACAACATTTATCATTGATGCAGCTAGCATTTAATACAATCAAAAACCCTCTATTTAGTTTTTTTTTGCCAAGAGCAGCTAGGCCCAGATTGACATTTTAAAGAAAGGTATAAATTCTGCATTTTAAAATTTGACTTCCCAAATAGTAGATTAGGGGATTAGTGATTTTACTTTAGTGATTGAATTCGCCCATCATATCAAAATCTATGTTATAAGCTTTGAGATTTTAAATATTACTATCAATTTAAAATACTTAGCATAAGGTATAGTTAAAAGAAATATATCATTTCATATTTTCCAGTTACAAGGTATATAAATGTCTACAGCTTGAAAACAAATTATTCGTTATTATCAATCTAAAGTTTTTACATCCTCTTCAAAGTTCATTTCCAAATTTCTTATAATTACTTTCTTTTTTTGTGAATTCTTAAAATTATGAATAATAGAATCCACAAAATAATAACTTTATTACAAGTATAAATTATTATGTAAACTAGATTAAAAGCTCTAAAATTTAAACGCATGCATGTCTCTATTTACAGCATGATTCAATCATTTTAACAATATAAATGATCTACATGCACCTTCGGTATGACATCGATAGATGTTTAGCTGTGTTAACGTTGCGTCTTGTTGTGTATAACTTGTAACATTGTAATTTTTCATATGCGGAATCCTAATTTTCGGAGGAGTTCCGTATACTTCAGTATTCGCTGAAGTGGTCATTAGCATGCAGCGAAATAGGTACAAGTGCCCCGCTATTATTCACCTTTTTCAACAGTGATAGCACCAAACAGATTTATAGGATCGCGGGACGATACTTTTACTTTCTAGATAGATTTTTTTTAATGAATAACAAAAACAGATTAAGGGTGAAAATAACTTCGCCTTTGTGATAATTTACGGTGATTTGCAAAAATATCTCCGCTTTTGTAATAATTTACGGTGAATTTTGAAGCTCAATAAGGACTACATGCATATATTACACTTAGACGGCCACGCCTCTATGTTAACCCCAAATTTATTTGATTCATGTTTTAATTCAAGAAGAACGCTTCCATATGTTTTGTTGTAGTGTATAGACACTGTTCTGTTCTCCCCCTTGCCTGCGATCGACGTTCAATACACATACATGTAGGTCACGATCCCTGCTGCAGCCAGTTGTTTACATTTTACCCTCGCTAAAATAGTTCAGAGCGTAAGGATACTTTATATCTTATTCCCACTCAGAACTTGTATTTAATATTTTGTAAATCCATTAAAACACTACTTACTGCTTGGAAATTAAATTGAATACATTGTAAACCTTGTTTTGTCACTGAAATCTGATTTTAATACATGTATAATCAGAGGACTATATTTCTTAGAGAACTGATAAAAATTAACGTTTTAATATTTCCAATCAATCTTGCAAGTGCTAATGTTTACATATTAGCAACCTATCACTGATTTGATCCTTGCCTTCAAAGGTATCATATTTTAACAACAAGATTACTGATTTATCCCAAAAAGCGAAGATCAATAAGAAAATGCAAATGGTAGTGATCACAGGGGTCCGCCATTAAGCTTTGGGGTCCAAGCTTTGTCTGGAAATTAAAGCCTATAAATTTCCTTTTAAAATGAAATAAATCGAAAGCAGAAATGAATTTTCGAAATGTTAAACAACATTCTGATAGAATGTAGTTACGTCTACCAACTCTAAAAATTTGAACAAAATCCATTGAAAAATGAGTGAGATACAGGGCCTCAATGTTGGCGTCTAGGAAGTAGAAGAAAAAAAAAATTACAAACAGAATCAATAGAGGGTTTTCCGTTGGAAACAGAAGACCTTCATCAAATAAAATGTTGTATTTTTTTTTTAATTCCTTTCCTTTGTATTTTAAAGTAAACTTTCTCTTTTCTCACATTTTCGTTATTGAGATAAATAACACTGCTATCTCATAAAAAAAATCAAAGATACATTTAATTTTTTTTAGTTTACTATGTTTATGTTTAATATAGCTGTATTCCTTGTTCACTCAGTCACACTTCATTGCAACCGTGCACTGTCAAAGCACAGGTTTGAAATCCAAATTACGCTATATAATTGGCATTGTCGTCGAGGGTTTACCTTATATAATTTGACCTTTTGTTCCCCCAAAACCAGTGGCAGATAGCAGGCAATATGAAGGATGTCTTAACACAAGGGGGTAATCTGTTCTTGGAGAATTCCTGGCAATATAACAGAGTGCAATATACGGACGTACACTGTATATTCCGTTTCTTGTTATCGGTGTGTTTGTTGACATATTTTTTTCAGAATAAATGTTTTAAAGAATAAAGGAGGGGTGTTTTTAAATGTGATCTCTTTTTAACAGTCTCTGAGTCATATCTCAGTTTAGAAGAAAAAAAAAACAAGAAAAAATGTACAGACATCAGGAATAAATGTATAAGTCATAATCGATTTTATATTAACGGAGGCAACGATTCTTATGTTTTCATGTAAATGAACGAAAGTATTCTACAGCTGTAAACAAAGTGTGGTCCTACTTAAGATCAAACACCTACGATACACTACACACCTACATACAATATTACTCAACGGGGAATAAAACATTGAGAAAATGTAAGCAATCATCATTTTTGGTTACTTCTTTTATTCGATTTGAAAGAAACAAAAACAATCTTGAACATGTAAACAACAGACATTTCCACAAACAATACAGATTTCTAATATTTTGTTACTAATGCATGAGGTTAAAGACTTACCATATCCGTTTGTTGAAAATGTGTAAATGAACAACAACAAAATCAGAAACTCCATTTGCACTAATGAACAGTTTAATATAATAAGGAAGTATAAAACCCGCTGTATGAATGGTTTATGATAAGCATATGTACGTGAGAGATTTATTAAAAGGAAGTTTTTCAATATGTTTGTGTCTAACATTATTTAAACAATAAAAACAATTATAAAGACTTGCTTAGTAATTTTTTTCGAGCAGGAATTGTCTTATATAGAATATTTTGACAAGCATTGCGTCATCTTTTCTCTCACCTGTGAAAAAGAGGCATGATAACAGTTTCGCTTTAATACACGTCGAGAAACGGAAGATAAATGTTGTCAAGCATTTATATTATAATATCATATGTCAGAACTTGTTATCATAACTTAAACCAATTGACGTTGTCCTCGTATTCCCCAATGATCCATTTGAAAAACTGCTCTATTACTCTTACAGGAATAATTGTAAGAGCATTTAAAACACAATTTCCAAATGTTAACAAATCAGCATCGTTATTATACAAAGTGCAAAAAATGACAAAAACATTTTTAGAAATACTTACAGCAAGTTTTTTTTAAAATGTTTTATGCCCCCGCAATAGTAGATTGGGGGTTTTGCAGTTTTTGTCGTGTCCGTCCGTCTAGCTGTCTGTATAACTATGTGTCTCTCTGTCTGTTTGTCTACAAAAACTTTTACTTTCCGATAACTATTTGATTTAGTGGAGCTATGACTTTAATATTTCACACGTGTATTCCTTGTGACAAGAGGTATAGTGATCTTATTTTCAATTGGATGAGAACATTGAAATATTTTACTACATACTTATTTCGGACAAAAGCATTTGATACTAAATGAATGTACCTAGTAAAATAATATTTACGTATGCATAAAATACGAAAAAGTCGTTTATTTTGTTTTATCTGCCTCTCACATTTGTAGGTGGATGATGTATGAAATACATGATAATTTAAAAAAAGCATTAGAATTCTCGAATGGAACTTAAAACAACAGACAAATATTCAAACAGTGTCCATGGTTTGGACAACGCGCATACAGCGTTGAATGGGTCTTAAGTTTCATAAAACTGGCGCTTCTGAGTAGGATATACTCTAAAATTTTTCCCCGAACTTGTCCATTTTCATTGAAATTTAGATTCAAATCTTGTTTTGCAGAATCAAATGTTATTTACAATTTATTCTCTTGAATTTTCAATATCTTTCTCTGTTTCCTTTATCGAAAATATTAATCTGAACACTATATTTTTTTGTGAAAAAAATATCTAGAAAGAAATGTCACGAAAGGAGAATACAAGAGATTTACATGTATCAACCGTACAAAAATATTATACTTCCATGCTTAATTCAAAGATCTTATTGGATTAAACGCATGTAATATTCCGTAAACATTAGCAATGACAATGAGAACATTATGGAAATGTTACATGCGCTGACATTATGCGCGTACGGTTCTCCGTAGAATTGCCAATTGAACGTAAATTGTGTGTTTGAAAGAAATCGAATAAACTTGACGTCTATAAGCTAACTTAAGGTGGAATGCCACACCAAATTTTTATTTTATAGATATTTGAGTCATCCTTTTAAAACAAGGGTTCTAGCATTGAAAGGTCCATATTAGCTCTTAATTATTTTAAATATGAATTTTTTTGTATTTTTTCAAAGAAAATGAAAAAAATTAAATAAATTCAACTAAGATGTTTTCGAGTGAAAAAGTTTGCTGGAAATGAATGTATCATATTAATATCTAATAAAATATGTAAATAAAGGATTGTTAGACTTTTTAATTTTTTTATAAAAAAATATTTATGAAAATAAAACCATGGAATGCCATATACGACAGCCAACTGCTTACTGCCAACTGTCAGCTGCTTACTGCAAACTGCCACACATATTTGATTAAATTTTATATTTGTATTGATATTTATATGAACTTCCACAAAATAAAAAGGGAAAAAAAGGCACCCTCAGGCTGGTAAAAATGAATTAAATAAATGACCAGTATGTTTTATCTTATGTAATATTCAATATATGCGGTTGATAAAGTACATTGATTATTCTTTTATTTGTTTTCCTATTTGAAATAAGTAATAAAAGGACCATTTTCTGCTTTTAATCTTTAAAGAAGCCCCTCCCCCGGAGACAACAGAACCTTTGAAGAGAGAATAATAATAAAAAAAAGATTTGTCGTTTCGCAGAGAAAGATGTTTTGAAAATAAATTTCCGCTTTCCTTTATATTCTATAGTGTTTCACATGCATAGATCGGGGGGGGGGGGGGGGGGCATTTAAAATTTGTACAGTCATACTTTAAATAAACTAAACGAAGTACCGGTATAACTGTCCTTGGACCCTCCACTTAGAAAAAGCCGATCAAACATTTATATCTCTTTGTTGGTACAGATAAAATATGTTTTACATACTTAGATCTAGAGAGAGGGTTCCGGAACACCCCTCTGAAATTTGTAATGTTATTTAATGCACAAACTAAACCAACTAAAAGTTATTTAATGTATAAAATAAATCAACTAAAAGGGACCTTATAACATCTCCTCCCCCCTTCACAACCGAAAATGTGGATTCGTGTTACGTTGGTATGAAAAATGTCATACACGTGAAGGTATGACGCATAAAAACCCCCTCTCCCAGAAAGAAATACATTTTCACATTTAGGAAAGGACGTTACGTATCTTTTTCTTGTCAAGAAATTTTCGGGTTGGATATTTTTTTTTACCAGAGTGACCCTCTTGGAAAAAATGTCCTATAGATCCACGCCTTTTTTTTTTTTTCAAATTTACATAAATATCAATATAAATATAAAATTTATTCAAATATGTGTGACAGTTGGCAGTAAGCAGTCAGCAGTTGACAGGAAGCAGTTGGCTGTCGTATATGGCATTCCATAAAAATAAGATGTAACATTATTTGTGAATATTTTTTAAACCTGTGGTTAAAATCACCATAAAACTAGTCACAACTGAGGACAACACGTTTGTCAATCATATTTTAAAAAGAAATTGGATCAAAAATGAGAAATTTTAGAGAAATTTATATTTTTAATATTTGGACCTAACCCGATCAAAATTAAACTGATCCCGATCAAAATTAATACAAAATTAATAAAATGCTAATTTACTGTATTTACAATGAAGAAATCTATTCTATTGTCAGGTTCATTAATGTTTTAATCCTTATTACACTTAATAAGACTAGTGTTCTTTAGGAAATGTATTTATTTCCAATAAATATACAATTATGGTTGGGATCGGTTTAATTTTGATCGGGATCGGCCAAAATTAAAAAAAAAATTTCTCTAAAATTTGGCCATTTCGTTTCAATTTCTTTTAAAAATATAATTAACGAACATGTTCTTATGGAATGCCATATACGACAGCCAACTGCTTACTGCCAACTGCTGACTGCTTACTGCCAACTGTCAGCTGCTTACTGCCAACTGCCACACATATTTGAATAAATTTTATATTTATATTGATATTTATGTGAATTTTCGAAGAAAAAAAAAAGCACGCATCCAGGACTATGGAATGCCATATACGACAGCCAACTGCTTACTGCCAACTGCTGACTGCTTACTGCCAACTGTCAGCTGCTTAATGCCAACTGCCACACATATTTGAATAAATTTTATATTTATATTGATATTTATGTGAATTTTCAAAAGAAAAACAAAAAAGGCACGGTTCCAGGACATTTTTTCCAAGAGGTCACCATGGTTAAATTAAATTGACTGAATGACCATTATGTTTTAATTTATGTAATATTCAATATACAGTGTATGCCATTGATAAAATACATTGTATATTTTTATTTTCTTATTTGAAATACATGTAGGTTATAAAATGACTATTTTCTGCTTTTAATCTTAAAAGAAGTAACACCCCGACCCCCGGAGACAACAAAACCTTCGAAAAGAGAAAATTTAAAAAAGAAGATTTGTCGATTCGCAGATAAAGATGTTTTGAAAATAAATTTATATTTTCCCTTATATTCTATATAATTCCCTCAAATTAAAAATGTATATCTCTGTGTGTTATAATGTTTCACATGCAAATATCTTGGGGGGTGGGGGTGGGGCATTTAAAATTTGTACAGTCATGGGTTAATGTATAAACTAAACGAACTAAAACCGATCTCGGACCCTCCACGTAGAAAACGCCGATCATTCATCAAACATTTATATCTCTTTGTTTTTACAAATTTGATATGCATGTTTTACATGCATAGATCTAGAGAGAGAGAGAGGTCCAGACCACCCCTCTGAAGTGTGTAAAGTTATTTAATGCACAAATTAAACCAACTAAAAGTTATTCAATGTATAAATTAAATCAACTAAAAGGGACTTTAGAACCCCCCTTTTTTTTTATAAAAAATGTCATAGACATGAAGGTATGCCGCATGAGAACACCCTCTCCCCGGCCGAAATAAATTTTCACATTAAGTAAAGGACTTTACGTTTTTTTTCTTGTCAAGAAATTTCTGGGTTGGATTTTTTCTTAACATGAGTGACCCTCTTGGCAAAAATGTTCTAGATCCGCGCCTGTTTTTTTTAAACAAATTCGCATAAATGTCAATTTAAAAATAAAATTTATTCAAATATGTTTGGCAGTTAGCAGTAAGCAGCTGACAGTTGGCAGTAAGCAGTCAGCAGTTGGCAGTAAGCAGTCAGCAGTTGGCAGTAAGCAGTTGGCTGTCGTATATGGCATTCCATACAGGACAGTGTTTCCAAGAGGGTCACCCTCTTAAAATTAATTTGATTAAATGACCATTATGTTTTATCTTATGTAATATTCAATATATGCGATTGATAAAGTACATTGTTTATTTTTTTTAATTGTTTTCTCATTTGAAATAGGTAACAAAATGACTATTTTCTGCTTTTAATCTTTAAAGAATCCCCCCCCCCCCGGGAGACAACAAAACCTGTGAAGAGAGGAAAAAAAATGTCATTTCGCAGAGAAAGATGTTTTGAAAATAAAATTTACATTTTCCAATATTCTATAGTTAAAAATTCCCTCAAATTAAAGATGTATACCTCTGTGTATTATAATGTGTCACATGCATATATAGATCTTCGGGGGGGGGGGGGGGGGGGGTCATTTGAAATTAAATTGTAGTCATGGGTTAATGTATAAATTAAACGAACTAAAACTGACCTTGGACCCTCCACTTATAAAAATCCGATCAAACATATATCTCTTTGTTTTTCCAAATAAGATATGTTTTACATGCATAGATCTAAAAAGAGGGGTCCGGACCACCCCTCTGAAATTTGTAAACTTATACAATGCACAAACTAAACCAACTAAAAGTTATTTAATGTATAAAATAAATCAACTAAAAGGGACCTTAACCCCCCCCCCCCCCCCCCCCCCCCCGAAAACGCGAATTCCTGTTAAGATGTTATAAAAAATATGTCATAGACATAAGGGTCTGACACATAAGAACCCCCTCTCCCCGGCCGAAATTAATTTTCACATTTAGGAAAGGTCTTAAGGACTTTACGGGTTTTTTTTTGTCAAGAAATCTGGGTTGTATTTTTTTGTAACAAAGTGACCCTCTTGGAGAAAAAGTCCTAGAACCGGGCCTTTTATTTTTGAAAATTCATAAAAATATCAATAAAAAAAATTTATTCAAGTTTGTGTGGCAGTTGGCCGTAAGCAGCTGACAGTTGGCAGTAAGCAGTCAGCAGTTGGCAGTAAGCAGTTGGCTGTCGTATATGGCATTCCATATGTTCTCCCTAGTTGTGACTGGTTTTAAGAAAATTTTATCCACAAATTTAAAGAATATTCACAAATTATGTGTTTTATTTTCATAATTTTTTATTTAAAAAAGAATTAACATCTATATATGGAATGCCATATACGACAGCCAACTGCTTACTGCCAACTGCTAATTGCTTACTGCCAACTGTCAGCTGCTTACTGCCAACTGCCACACATATTTGAATAAATTGTCATATTTATGTGTATTTAAAAAAAGAACAGACGCGGATCCAGGATTTATTTCCAAGAGGGATACCCGGGTAGAAAAACAACCCAGAAATTTCTTGACAAGAAAAAAGTAAACTCAGTTAAATTCCTAGATGTGAAAAATTATTTTATGCAAGAGGGGGGTGGGGTCTCATGCTTTTTTTTTGGGGGGGGGGGGGCAAGGTCCCTTTTAATTTATGCATTATATAAATTTCAGTTGGTTTAGTTTGTACATTAAATACCTTTACAAATTTCAAAGGGATGGTCCGACCCCCCCCCCCCCCCCCCCCAGCATATAAAACATAACTTATTTTGTAAAAACAAAGAGATATAAATCTTTGAGAAAAATGTTCAAAGGTTCAAAATTAACGGGAAATTGAAATTTATTTTTAAAATAACACTCCTGTGAATCAACATTAAATCCATTTTTTTTCAGTTTTTATCCTTTCCAAAGATTTTGTTGTCTCATGTAGGGGGTGGGGGTGGGGGTTAAAAACAGGAAAATAGTCATTTTATTAGAAAACAAATAAAAAATAATATACTTTATCAATCTCATATGTTGAATTTTACATTAATAATAACATACGATGAGATTAAGGAGTCATTTTTCCATTTTTATTAGTATTTGAAGATCTGATGATATGTTCAGTCTGATTTCAATTGATAAAATCTACCCCTTATTAAAGGAGTTATACATAAGAGCAATTAACTTTTTATCAATGGTTTTTAGAATAAGTTCTTAAAACTGACCTTGGAAACCCCCCCCCCCCCGAAAACGCAGATCTGTATTAAGTTAATTTGTACTAAAATCATAGATATGAAGATATGGAACATAACCAACCCACACCGCCAAAATAACTTTTGACCTTTACGAAATGAGTTTACGTTATTTTTCTTGTCAAGAAATTTCTGAGTTCGATTATTTTTTACTGGGGTGGTTCCCTCTTGTAAAAAATCCTGAATCCATGTTTTTTAGTTTTTTTTTTGTTTTGATTATTTTTTGACAATTCATATAAATATCAACGAAAATATGAAAATTTATTCAAATATGTGTGGCAATTGGCAGTAAACATCTGACAGTTGGCAGTAAGCAGTCAGCATTTGGCAGTAAGCAGTTGGCTGTCGTATATGGCATTCCATACTTTTCTACACATATTTTGTTAGATATAAATGTGATGCATTAATTTACAGCGAAAATTTTACAAGAAAGCATCTTATTTTGATGGAAATAATTTTTTTCATTTTCTTTGAAAAAATACAAAAAAATTCATATAAAATAATTGAGAGCTAATGTCGGCCTTTCAATGCTGAAACCATTGTTTAAAAAGGTTGACTCACAGATCTATAAAATAAAAATTTGGTGTGGCATTCCTATGGAATGCCATATACGACAGCCAACTGCTTACTGCCATCTGCTGACTGCCTACTGCTAACTCTCTGCTGCTTACTGCCAACTGCCACACATATTTGAATAAATTTTATATCTATATTGATATTTATATGAATTTTCACAAAAAAGTAAGGGAAAAAAATGGCGCGGATCCAAGACATTTTTTCCAAGAGGGTCACCCTGGTAAAATAAAATTGAATAAATGACCAAAATGTTTTATCTTATGTAATATTTAATATATGCGGTAGATAAAGTATATTGTTCATTTTTTTATTTGTTTTAATTTCTTATTTGAAATAGGTAATGACTATTTTCTGCTTTTAATCTTTAAAGAAGCCCCCCCCCCTCCCCGGAGTCAACAAAACCTTGGAAGAGAGAATAATGAAAAAAGATTTCTCGTTTCGCAGAGAAAGATGTTTTGAAAATTAATTTTCTTTTTCCTTTATATTCTATAGTTAAAAAATTCCTCAAATTAAAGATGTACATGTATATCTCTGTGTGTTATATTGTTTCACATGCATAGATCGGGGGAGATTTAAAATTTGTACAGTCGTGGGTTAATGTATAAAATAAACGAACTACCTGTATAACTGAATTTGGACCCTCCACTAAGAAAATTTGTTTTTACAAATACATGTAAGACATATTTTACATGCATAAAATATGTTTTACATGCATAGATCTAGAGAGAGGGGTCCGGACCACCCCTCTGAAATTTGTAAAGTTATTCAATGCACAAACTAAACCACAAAAAGTTATTTAATGTATAAAATAAATCAACCAAAAAGGATCTTAGACCCCCCCTCCCTCCCCAACCGAAATGTAAATTTGCGTGTTAAATTGGTATAAAAATGTCATAGACATGAAGGTATTACGCATAACAACCCCCCTCTCCCCTGCTGAAATAAATTTCCACATTTAGAAAAGGACTTTACGTTTTTTTTCTTGGCAAGAAATTTCTGGGTTGGATTTTTTTAACCAGAGTGACCCTCTTGGAAAAAATGTCTTATAGATCCGCGCCTTTTTTTAAATTTACAAAAATATCAATGTAAAAATAAAATTTATTCAAATTTGTGTGGCAGTTGGCAGTAAGCAGCAGATAGTTGGCAGTAGGCAGTCAGCAGTTGGCAGTAAGCAGTTGGCTGTCGTATATGGCATTCCATACATTCCTCCTTAAAAAATACAAAAAAAAAAAAAATGACAGACGAGGCATTGTTGCGAGTGCAAAAATAACGAAACTTATCTTGATGATAAAGGCTTTTTTTTCATCAAACAAACAATATAGAGGTCGGTTAATCTTTTTTGAAGCTTTCCTATGGAGTATGGAGAAAAATAGAAGCGAAGAGTATGAAATCGTTTTAAATGTGTACGTTTAGACGAAACGACATTTTTATTTGGCAGACATCCTAAAACAATAATACTTTTAGTATAAAAAAAAACATGCTCTGTTACAATCGAAATGTAATAAGAACACGAAATTTGATAAACTGGGATGATTGCATTTTTATTACATTTTGCGTATAGTTCAAGGCAAAAAATAACGTAAAATGCAATAAGTTAACACGATTTTTGGATTTTAACATTATATAAAAACCTCCGCTGACGAGTCGGTTGACAATGGTTTTCCTTGGGGTGTCAATTTCAACTGTTATCCTCCAAAACAGGCACCATTTATTTTATTATGACGTTACGCAAGGTGTTGGTGTCAGTTTCGGTAACATCAAAATGACGTTATTTTACGCAAAGTTCTAGAAAATTAACTTGACGTTGCTTTTTTCCCTATTTTTTTTAACGAAAAAAAAAATAATAAAAACCCAGTTATACCGCCAATTACATGTATATAGTGCGATTCATTGAAAACACATGTAATTAAACTCTCATAAGAAGTTCAATGTAGATATATAATACAGCAAATAAATTATTCTGTTATGTTATTCTTTCAATATTTGTTGGATGGATCTCGAGTAAAGGTAAAATAGTTTTCATGTTTTTGTAAACTTGGCTTTATTTAATATTTATAAGTTAATCATCATTGATCCCGGGATTAAATGAAATTCTCTTCTGGTCGGGTAATATCATGGACTGTCTTACAGAGTATCAACTGTATTTTACTAATGTTTCTCCTCAAATAGTCTATATACAAAATTATTAACATGTGTCTCTTTCAATCTGCGAGAAAAGGGCTCTTAGTTTCAGAAAAATCCAAAAGGGAAATATATGCATGTATTATACATGGCCGTGCTTTGATGCAGATATTTCAGGTCTAAACTTTCTCTGTCGTTTTGCATGCATGTTGTGGGTGGAAAATATATCATTTAAATAGACACTTTAATGTCAGGTTATTCAAATTTGAAATCGTATCCTAACATAAATTTTGGTTTGTGTGATTTTTTACTCTTGTCCTAATTTGGACTCTGAATGGTACAATGATATATACATATACAGTGTACTACAGTATACACTACGCATGTTTTACTGTTATATCTATAAATACAGCTTTCTAAACCTAAATTTATTCTTAAAATTAATCATTATTGGTACATTTTTCTTGTATCAATATTAGGCTCATCGGCAATAAGAGTTAGTTTATTTGGGAAATCTTTTGACACTTTAGATTACGTTTTATGCATTGAACATAATAACATCAAAACGCCAAATTTTAACGTGTGTTACATTTATGTTGACATTTATATTCTGTTATGATTTTGTCACCATTCCATTGAAAATGTTTAAGAATATGCTAATAATTTTTTGAAAAGATGCACATTTCATAAAAATCTTTTAATTTTCAATATGTATATTTTTAATGACTATACATATGATTTATTTTACCACATTTATACAATTATAGTTAGATTTATTACTTTTTGACAATGTGTTACATTTATGTTGACATTGTAAAAAGCCTATAAAATAAACACTGCTTTATAGAATCAATTCAAATTTATATCTAAATAAAGTTTTGATTTTGCACATTTTGTATTAAATGTCGTTTGGTGCCAAATCAGAAAAATGAATTCTTAAAATGAAGGTGAATGCTGGAGTTAACATTTGAATGTGACGTTTTTGCCGTCAAATTCAATTGTGACGTATAGCTACATGAAGTACATATATGTGAAACAGCAGTTTTTATTAAAATTTAAGACACCGCAAGTTAAATTTCTGTCTCGAGATCTTTTCCTTAATAACCTGGCAGCATTAAGTAGAATTTAAAATAATTTTTAACATTAATTTTTCACCCAGCATTACCAAATTTACCATTTTAAGAACCTTAAAAACTTTGTGACATTGAAACTCCAAACTATTTGACACACCATCTTATTCAACATCCTCACAATAAATCGGGTTAATATAAGAAATCCAACATACAAATCAACCCAAATTAACAGTCTTTATTAAATATAGTTTTCAACACACAAAAAGAATTACATGTATTGAGATGTAATTTCAAAATAAATTTAGCTCATGTAATTATTATTTTAAGTTACCGAAGACTTTTTTTATGTGTATATAATTATATATTTCGTCGATTAACGCTTGTCTACACATCTGTCTTGAATTATAAGCGACGCGTTCAGAGCATACGCATTGAATGACATTACAATTTTAATAATTTACATCACCTACATCGTATTTTGAATTTTTCTGCCAAATTTTATGTTTGTATTGTTTGTTTTAAGGAAGTTATCAACATTTTGTTATTGCTTGTGCGACACTCCTGTTTCCGATCTACATGCGTTTTTCACGTAATTGACAGAATAGTCAAATTAATATCTTTGACAAATGGAATTTTTTTTATCAATATTTCTGTTAAAATGTTTTAAGTAAACTATACAATTACCGGCCGAATGATATATAGTTTTCATATAGTGAATTGTTTTAAAATTATGAAAATAACGCAAATGCCGCCGCAATAGTATTTTTTAACCTTTTGACACCAACACCATGCGCGACTTCTATACTGAATGTCATTTTTGATTAAAAGATGTCTGCAAAAAAAAAAAAAAAAAAAAAAAAAATCGTCGATTGTCTTTACGTTCACGTTTGTAGAAAGCTTTCAAACTCCCCGCTACTTCGAAAAACATTTACTAACCTCTTTATTGTGTATTTGATACTCTAAGAGTCCTTTATCATCTAAAGTTTCGTTATCTAGCACACGCAATCAGGTTTCGTCTGTCGTTTGTTGTTTTTAAGTAAGCTACATCAGACGCAAGCTTTTATTTACATCAAGTTTATTCCAGTTCTTTCAAACGCGCAACTGACGTATTGACGTAGACGTATTCTACGTTGAACCGTACGCGCATAATTTCCACGCATGTGGCATTACCGTTGTGTTACCCGTTGCCACATTTGTTGCTAAGGCTGAGGGTAATAGAACGGACTGTAAACTGCGTTTAAACTAATCAGATTTTAGTATTTAACAAGAAAGTATAATAATTTGCGTTGTTACATTTTGCGCCGAGATTAAAGGTGCCTAGACATAGATTTGTGGTTAAAATTTTATCAAATTTTCTGCATTCTTTCATGACATATACCGTTCACGGTAGCTCAGTCGGTAGAGCGCTCGCTCCGTGATCCAGAGGTCGAAAGTTCGTATCTCGGCCGCGACTGACCTAGTCGTTAAAATGGGTAGCAACTGTTCCTTCGCCATGCGCTCAGCACTTTGAAGTGAAAGTTGAGGGTCCTTTGGATGAGACCTTAAAAACCGAGGCCCCGTGTCAGCAGCAGGCGTTGGCACGATAAAGATCATTCACTGCTCAATGGACCTGAGTGCCGAGTAAAGGTCAAAATTTGAAGCCCTTCACGGTGACGTCTCCACATGAGTGAAATATTCTCGAGAGGGACGTTAAACAATATACAATCAATCAATCAATCATGACTTATATTTTTACTATGGCATTTCATACGGAAATATAATAAAGTCTTATTTTTTGTGGAAGTTATTGAAACATAGAATTTCTGGAAGAGTTTGATTGACACATTCTTACATGTACACTTTTACAAATTTCAACTTTATCCTAAATACTCGCAGGGGTAATAAGGAAGCATTCAGAATATTCTGATTGTACTAATTCAGTGATACATTATGAAGTCATAGTAGGCAAGATGACGTCAATTTTAGAACACAAGTTCTAGTGATATTGGTATTTAGAGAAGTAATTTAACTCCAATAAATAAAAAGAAGCATGCAAGCATTAACAAAAATAACACCTTTTAATTTTGTTATGTTGTATATATGATCTGTCATTTAGTTAAAATCGACGACTGATTACGTCATAAGTGTACAAGTGTATAATTAAAATTTCTCGCGTTAAGAGGTATAGCGAGAAATAACTGTTCTAACGACATGTAAACAAATTGTTTGAGTTGGAACAGAAGTCTTATACCGGGTAATTGTGTACTGAGTAATGGCCAATAGAAATGAGTTTAAGTAATGACGTGTTCGAATGGGTTAAAGAGATTTCTAGTAATCATTCTTTAGCGCACGCTGTACCCGAGCAAGTCAAAGTTTTGAACATTATAATAAATGGCAATTTCATATACTTGTATTAGGTTTGTCAGAAAGAGTCTGCCATTCATTTTCGTTACCTCGCAATATTGCTGCGGACTTAAAGGTTTCCATAGTTTTTTCAACATAAATCGGTGTTGTTTTTTTTTATCTATGATTTTTCCTGGGCGGCGAGGGAGCACGGTTCAATAGTTGTGTTTATTTTAATTTTGTATAAATTGATAGATGTTTTATACTACTTTGTTATATTTCGTGGAAACAATATACAATTATGGACTGTTTAGAAGGGAGACATCACCAATTATCAGGTCTGAGTAGGGTCGTCACCCGAGGGTGCTTGCGCCTGAGGGTAACAACCCTACTCAGACCTGATAATTGGTGATGTCTCCCTTCTAAACAGTCCATAATAGTTTTATTATCCTGGAGAATATATAATTATAATTTACGTAGAGTAAATAGTAATCAAACCTCTTGTTTTTTTTCTATCTAGACTCTGCTCTGATTCCATACTTTCAAAATATGTCAACATACGACTTGATGTCATCGTTAGAATTTATTGTTTACCGATCCCGCATATTTATTAATTGTACTTATAGATAAGAGTTATCTTAAATCACCGTAGTTTCAATCAAAGGGCAACAACACAGTTGTAACCCTGCATGCTCGCTTACGCTATTTCATTGCCAACTGAAGGGATATAACAGTTGTCACCCTGCGCGTGAGGGAGACATCACGAGTTGTCTCCCTGCACGTGATTTGCTCTAAACCAATCAGATTGACTGTATAATTCTGAAGGATAATAATAAAGCCTAGCGTCATCTCACAGTGCGCTGAAATGCATACAAATGTATTGTTGTTTATGTCTGTGAAGTTAAGTGTGGACAGTAACTTTTGAATTGATATGAATATGTTGTGTAAAAGGAATTTGTCTACATAAGACTGCATGTACAAAGAAACCTAAAAGGAGTTTTGAAGCAAATATATTAAACGTTATGTGAAATTCATACGGAGTTAAAGTTCATTAAACAGTTATCTAATGGTAATTTATTTTTATCGTTAATATGACATCCAGCTGTTTACGTATCCCGGTCGGCCTTTTCTCTGTCATTCGTGCCAAAAATAAAGCAAAAGGACAACAATAAGCTGGATATTTCAAAACATAAGATTTGTACAAATTAAAACATTGAATCCGAGGTAAGCATAACCTACGAAAATCTCGCATTATATGTATGAAATTCAAAAAATCCGGTAAGGTTTCGTGTTAACGTGTAAAATAATTATTTTGCTTGCTGGACAGTGAGATTTTAGCAGCAATTTTAGACATAATAGATGTTTTTCAACTATATTATTTGCTCAAAGGAGTTATTAAACGGTGGGGTACTGTTGTTCTGTTGGCTTTTTTAAATTTTTAATTAAGGAACATTTCGCTTTTAATAGAAGTCACGAGCTGACGTGGTTCTGGTGCACGTCTTTGCCTTAGAATCTCTTTTATCTGTATGCAATCCTTGATAATAGTTTATGTTTCGTCAGCGGCTTTGGTAAATTATTAAACTTAGATTTTTTTTGAATTCTCAATTTCCCGAGAAATGATTTGAATGCTTCCTTAACATACCCGCACTTACATGTACGAAAAGTAGCAAATTTGTTGTTTAATAATGAAAAATATTAAAACTATTATTCAGAAAATTCAGAGCAGGAATGTGCAAAAACAAAACCACCACATCAACTTTGTCAGTCTGTGCTCAGAGGTGTGTGCATAGTTCAACAATTGAACACACCAAGAAAAACGTAAACATTAACAATAACACAGCTCGTGTTCTGTTTACAAAAGTTGTTTACTTTTCAGGGGTGTATTCAATTTGTTAAACTGTGTACACAACATTGAGCACTTGCTGGCATAACTAAGCAAAGGGTTTGCTTTTGCACATTATTACACAGTATATTTTAGAACATATTGATATCAAATCTGTGTCTCAGCACCTTTAAGCAAAAGGCAAGAACGCAACATGTAATAACACCCTTTTTATCAGCCAGATTGAATATAACATTCAACTGAGTAGGGGCAAAAAATAGAAACGACCAAGATGTGTTTGTAAAACACTGATGCCCCCGTATGGCAACATAGCAAAGAGTAAGCTTTTCTTAAATGCAAGTTTAATTAATTGGTACCAAAAGTAGGGTATTCTCACTGGAAAACAATTGTGAAATTTGAAAGAAACTTATGTAGAGCATGAAAGCCCTAGCTCTAACCGTTCAGAAGGTATGGTCAACGTTCAATTTCTTAAAAAGTAGGTCAAACTCCAAGGTCAAGGTCAAAGGGTCAAAGTTATTGTTATCAAATGAAAGGTCTTGTCATAAGGATCAAATATGTAAAGTATGAAAGCACTAGCCCTAACTCTTTAAAAGTTATGGTCAAGGTTTGTTTTTTGAAAGTAGGTCAATCTCAAAGGTCAAGGTCAAAGGGTCAAGGACCTGGTATCCAATAAAGGGCCTTCTCACATGGATAACATGTTTTAAGTATGAAAGCCTATCCCTGACCGTTCAAAAGTTATGGCCAAGGTTAAAGTTCTTTC